>NW_027077512.1:300000-488650 GCF_963924675.1 Phocoena phocoena | reverse complement strand
CTTTTTGGCCAACCAAGAAGCTTGTAAATAAACCTGCACTACAATGAAATCTCAGTGCCCCCCAGGGCAAAAGGGCCATTTAAAAAAATTGTAAAATCCAGAAACGGAGGACAGGCAATGGAAAACAGGGATCCTTATTATGCTGATGCATATGATGTAAATTGCCGACAGCCATTCTGGGGAAGTGTGATGTGTTTCCTGAAACACGTAAGAAACAAAGCAACACAGCCTATGGCACTTCCACTTATGGTCCTACAGCTTAGGGAAATTAAAATCAAAAACACCCAGCCACCTCAAAGTTTGGGACCTCTCTGTTCACAAGAACCTCGTTTACAGTACCAGGTAAATATCTCAGAGAGCAAACAATGGATAAAGAAGTTGTGGTACGTATGTACAATGGAATATCACTCAGCAATGAAATCTGTGTCATCAGGCCCGTAGTGGCATAGTGAGTGGATACAGGTATGGTGATTCTACGTGAAATAAGTCACACATAAAAAGAAACATCATAAAATATCACTAATACACAGTATGTAAACTTGACTACACATGAACTGAATTACAAAACAGAACAGTCTCAAATTTAGAAAACCAACTTGTGCTTTCTTATGGAGAAAGGTGCGTTGGAGTGCTGCATAAAACCAGAGACTGAAATTAGCACAGATACCGTTCCATAAGCCAAATATGTAATAGACAAGACCTACTCCTTGCTCAACGAAATGGACTCAACACCACATATTCAACGCCTAGGAATATACCTGACTAGGAAGAATCTTAAAACCCGTGGATATTTATGTCTCCGTAAGAGAATCAAGAGTGTGTACAGCGGCATTAACGCAGCAGTGAAAATCCGATAAATCCCAGTGTCAAAAAAAATTTCAAAAACAAAACACAATGACAGTGAAATAGAGAGCAATTCTTAAATAACTCACACAGGGCATGTGATGCAACCTGGTTTACCACATCTACACCCAGAGCTGGGTGAGAGATAAGGCTTGACCCTTTGGGCTGATAGCATTGGTGAGGTTCAGTGAGCAAATGCAGACCCTTTGATGTCATACTGCCTGGTACCCATTCCATGGTTCCCAACTCTCCAGGTTCAAGGGATTCTTCCTTCTGCTAAAATTTGCATGGGAAACCCAGAGTATGCTCCACCGTGTGACTGGGAAACCTTTTTACATGCATGTCTGTTTTCGTCCCCTGGTACTCAGGTTCACCATTCCAGACCCTTTTCTTACACTCTCCCCATTTGGAGAGTCAGTGCCTTTAACCTCCTGTTTGGCACTGTTTGCAATTTCTGCGCAAGATGAACAGGAATAAGGAGAACCAATGGGAGACTATCTGTAGGTGTGTGCACGGGCAAATATTTTTTTTAACATCTTTATTGGGGTATAATTGCTTTACAATGGTGTGTTAGTTTTTGCTTTATAACAAAGTGAATCAGCTATACATATACATATGCTCCCTGTGTCTTCCCTCTTGTGTCTCCCTCCCTCCCTCTCTCCCCCTTCCACCCCTCCAGGCTGTCCCAACGCCCCGAGCTAATATCCCTGTGCCTTGCGGCTGCTTCCCCCTTGCTATCTACCTTACTACATTTGTTAGTGTGTATATGTCCATGACTCTCTCTCGCCCTGTCAAAACTCACCATTCCCCCTCCCCATATCCTCAATTCCGTTCTCCAGTAGGTCTGCGCCTCTATTCCTGTCTTATCCCTAGGTTCTTCATGACATTTTTTTCCTTTAAATTCCATATATATGTGTTAGCATACGCTATTTGTCTTTTTCTTTCTGACTTACTTCACTCTGTATGACAGACTCTAGGTCTATCCATCTCATTACAAATAACTCAGTTTCATTTCTTTTTAAGGCTGAGTAATATTCCATTGTGTATATGTGCCACATCTTCTTTATCCATTCGTCCGATGATGGGCGCTTAGGTTCTTTCCATCTCCGGGCTATTGTAAATAGAGCTGCAATGAACATTTTGGTACATGACTCTTTTTGAATTTTGGTTTTCTCAGGGTATATGCCCAGTATGCACGGGCAATTTTAACACTCATTTCCCAACAGGAAAAGGAATTAACCAAAGGCTCAGCATGCCGTGCTGGAACAAGATTAGGGCCTGAAGCAATCCTGCGGTTTTGTGGCCAGCTCACAAGAAAGCGAGTTGAGGAAAGGAGCTCAGGGGCACTGTCATTCACATACCTGCAGACTTATAAATGACAGAAATTGTACAAAAATATATTGAATTAAGGCTGCGAAGAGGACTTGAAAGTGGGGCAGAATTGCTGGAATCCGATTTCAGGAGGTAGACGTGAATTGCTCTGAAAGCATAAGAGAAGTGGCAGAACCTCGTCAATGAAGCACTTGGCCAAAAAGGGCATATGCATTTTTTCCAGGGCCATCATTCACGGGAGTAGGAGGCTCCCAGCATGCTCCAGTGGCCAACAGAGGGCCCACGTCGCCAAGGCGATGTGAGCTAGCCAGGCAGGAGTGACCTGACATCAGAGGGCCCACCTCACAGAATGGTAGGGAACCCAGCCAGGATCAGACTCTCCCCAGAGGGCCCACATCACCAAGGTGATGGGAACCAGGCAGGAGTGTCCTCACACCCGTGGGGCCACATCATCAAAAGTTGAGGTACCCAGCACATGTGGCCTCAAACCAGAGGACCCACATCACCATGGGTTTCGGAGTGAGGCAGGCAGGATTAACCTCACAACACATGTCCCATTGTATACAAAAGGTGTGGAAACCAGCAGTTGGATCTTCCTAGCAGGCGGCCCAGAGCACTGAGGCTATGAGATCCAGGCCGGCATGAACTCACAACAGAGGGCCCTCATTGTGATTCTGTAAGCAACCCAGCCGTTGTGACCTCAGAGCAGAAGGCCCACATCCCCATGGGGAAGGGAAACAAGCAGGAGTGTCATCGCAAGAGTGGGCACACATGAAAAAATGTGGGGAGCCCAGCAATTAGTGCCTGATGCCAGAGGGCCCTCATCACCGAGGGGCGGTGGCTCCCAGCCAGCTCCGACTGCTACCAGAGGGGCGACGTCACCAATGCGGAGTGCGACAACCAGGCAGGAGTGACCTCAGAGCAGAGGGTCAACCTCACAGAAGTGTGAAGAACTAAAGAGGATCAGATTCTCACCAGAGGGCCCACATCACCAAGGGAATGGGAACCAGGCAGGAGTGTCCTCACACTAGTGGGGCCACATCACCGAAAAGTGAGGGACCCAGCACACGTGGCCTCAAACCAGAGGACACACATCACAAGGGAGCTGGGATTGAGGCAGGCAGGAGGAGCCTCAAAACAGAGGGACCATAGAATTAAAGAGGTGAAGAATCCCGCAGTTGGAACCTCCCAGCAGGCGGCCAGGAGCAGCGAGACTATGGGATCCAGGCCGGAGTGATCTCACACCAGAGGGCCGTCATCATGAAACTGTGAGCAACCTAGGCGTTGGGATCTCAGAGCAGAAGGCCCACATTCCCATGGGGTTGGGAACCTGTCAGAAGTGTACTCGCACCACAGGGCACACATCAGAGAATTTAGGGAACCCAGGAGTTAGGGCCTGACGCCTGAGGGCCCTCATTACCAAGGGGAGGAGACTCCAATCAGGCACCAACACCCAACTGAGGTCCCACGTCGCCAAGGTGACGTGTGACAGCCAGGTAGGAGTGACCTCACCGCAGAGGGCCTACCTCACAGAAGGGTGAGGAACACAGCCAGGATAAGACTCTCACCAGAGGGCCCACATCACCAAGGTGATCAGAACCAGGCAGGAGAGTCTTCACACCAGTGTGGCCACATCATAGAAAGGTGAGGAACCCAGCACATGTGGCCTAAACCAGAAGACCCACATCTCCAAGGGGCTCGGAATGAGGCAGGCAGGAGTAGCCTCACAACACAGGGCCCATAGAATAAAAAAGCTGAGGAATCCAGCAATGGGAACCTCCCAGCAGGCGGCCAAGAGCACCAAGTCTATGCGATTCAGGCCGCAGTAAACTCACAGCAGAGGGTCCACATCATGAAACTGCGAGCAACCCAGCCATTTGGACCTCAGAGCAGAAGGTCCACATCCCCAAGGTGTTGGGAGCATGGCAGGAGTGTCCTCGCACCACTTAGCACATATCAGAAAATGTGGGTACCCAGCAGTTAGGGCCTGACACCAGAGGGCCCTCATCACTGAGGGGAGGAGGCTCCCAGCATGTTCCAACTACCACAAGAGGGCCCACGTCGCCAAGGCGGGGTGTGCCAGCCAGGCAGGAGTGACCTCACAGCAGACGGCCCACCTCAAAGAAGTGTGAGGAACCCAACCAGGATCAGACTCTCACCAGAGGGCCCATATCACCAAGGGGACGGGAACCAGGCACGAGTGTCCTCACACCAGTGGGGCCACATTACTAAAAGATGAGGAAACTGGCACATGTGGCCACAAACCAGAGGACCTACATCACCAAGGGGCTGGGAGTGACACAGGCAGGAGGAGCCTCCCAACACAGGGCCCAAAGAATAAAAAAGGTGAGGAACCCAGCAGTAGGAACTTCCCAGCAGGCGGCCCAGAGTACAGAGGCTATGGGATCTAGGAATGAGTGAACTAACACCAGAGAGCTAACATCAGGAAACTGTGAGCAACCCAGTCGTTGGAACCTCAGAGCAGAAGGCCCATATCGCCATGGGGATGGGAACATTTCACGAGTGTCCTGGCATCACTGGGCTCACATCAGAAAACCTGGGGAGCCCAGCAGTTAGAGCCTGACGCCAGAGGGACCTCATCACCGAGGACAGGAGTCTCCAAAAGGATCCAACTGCCACCAGAGGGCCGACGTCACCAAGGCAATGGGAGCAAGCCAGGCAGGAGTTACCTCAGAGCACAGGGCCCACCTCACAGAACGGTAAGGAACCCAGCCAGGATCAGACTCTCACCAGAGGGGCCACATCACCAAGGGGCTGGGAAACAGGCACGAGTGTCCTCACACCATTGGGGCCACATCATCGAAAGGTGAGGGACCCAGCACACGTGGCCTCACACCAGAGGACACACATCACAACGGGGCTGGGATTGAGGCAGGCAGGAGGAGCCTCAAAACAGAGGGCCCATAGAATAAAAAAGGTGAGGAATCCCGCAGTTGGAACCTCCCAGCAGGCGCCCAGGAGCAGCAAGCCTATGGGATCTAGGCCGGAATGAACGCACATCAGAGGGCCCTCATCATGAAACTGTGAGCACCCCAGCCGTTGGGACCTCAGAGCAGAAGGCCCAAATTCCCATGGGGTTGGGAACCTGACAGGAGTGTACTCGCACCACACGTCGCACATCTGCAAATTTTGGGAGCCCAGGAGTTAGGGTCTGACGCAAGAGGGCCCTCATTACCGAGGGACGGAGACTCGCAGCAGACACCAACTCCCAACTGAGGGCCCACGTCACCAAGGTGATGTGTGCCAGCCAGGCAGGAGTGACCTCACCGCAGAGGGCCTACCTCACAGAAGGGTGAGGAAACCAGCCAGGATAAGACTCTCACCAGAGGGCCCACATCACCAAGGGGATCGGAACCAGGCAGGAGGGTCCTCACACCAGTGTGGCCACATTATAGAAAGGTGAGGAACCCAGAACATGTGGCCTAAAACAGGGGACCCACATCTCCAAGGGGCTAGGAGTGAGGCAAGCAGGAGTATCCTCACAAAACAGAGCCCACAGAATAAAAGTTGTGAGGAATCCAGCAGTTGGAACCGGCCAGTAGGCCGCCCAGAGCACAGAGTCTATGGGATCCAGGCCACAGCAAACTCACAGCAGAGGTCCCACATCATGAAACTGTGAGCAACCCAGCGGATGGGACCTCAGAGCAGAAGGCCCACATCCCTATGGGGATGGGAACCTGACAGGAGTGTCCTCGGCCCACTTCCACGAATCAGAAAATGTGGGAACCCAGCAGTTAGGACCTGAGGCCAGAGGACCCTCATCACCGAGGGGAGGAGGCTCCCAGCAGGCTCTAACTGCCACCATAAGGCCGATGTCACCAAGGCGGGGTGTGCCAACCAGGCAGGAGTGACCTCAGAGCAGAAAGCCCACCTCACAGAAGTGTGAGGAACCCAACAAGGATCAGACTGTCACCAGAGGGCCAACATCACCAAGGGAATGGGAACCAGGCAGGAGTGTCCTCACACCAGTGGGGCTACATCACCATAATTTGAGGGACCCAGCACACGTGGCCTCAAACCTGAGGACACACATCACCAAGGGGCTGGGAGTGAGGCAGGCCAGAGGATCCTCAAAACAGAGGGACCATAGAATAAAAAAGGTGAGGAATCCCACAGTTGGAACCTCCGGCAGGCAGCCAGGAGCAGCGAGGCTATGGGATCTAGGCAGGAGTGAACTCACACCAGAGGGCCCTCATCATGAAACTGTGAGCAACACAGCCGTTGGGACCTCAGAGCAGAAGGCTCACATCCCCATGGGGATGGGAACCTGGCAGGAGTGTCCTTGCACCACTTAGCACGAATCAGAAAATGTGGGAACCCAGCAGTTAGGGCCTGAGGCCAGAGGGCCCTCATCACTGAGGGGAGGAGGCTCCCAGCAGGCTCCAACTGCCACCATATGGCCGACGTTGCCAAGGCGGGGTGTGCCAGCCAGGCAGGAGTGAGCTCAGAGCAGAGGGCCCACCTCACAGAAGGGTGAGGAACCTAACCAGGATCAGACTCTCACCAGAGGGCCAACATCACCAAGGTGATGGGAACCAGGCAAGACTGTCCTAACAGCAGTGGGGCCAACATCACCAAGGGAATGGGAACCAGGCAAGAGTGTCCTCACACCAGTGTGGCCACATTATAGAAAGGTGAGGAACACAGCACATGTGGCCTCAAACAAGGGGACACACATCACGAAGGGGCTGGGAGTGAGGCATGCAGGAGGAGACGCACAACCGAGGGCCCATAGAATAAAAAAGGTGAGGAATCGAGAAGTTGGAAACTCCAAGCTGGAGGCCCAGAGCACTGACACTATGGGATACAGGCCAGAGTGAACACACAGCAAAGGGCCCACATCATGAAACTGTGAGCAACCCAGCAGTTGGGACCACAGAACAGAAGTCCCACATGCCCATGGGGATGGGAACCTGGCAGGAGTGACTCGCACCACTGGGCACACATCAGAAAATGTGTGGAGCCCAGCACTTAGGGCCTGACACCAGAAGGCCCTCATCACTGAGGGGAGGAGGCCCCAGCACACTCCAACTGCCACCAGAGGGTCCACATCGCCAAGGCGACGTGCGCCAGCCAGGCAGGATTGACCTCACAGCAGAGGGCCCACATCATGAAAGTGTGAGCAACCCAGCCGTTAGGACCTCAGAACAGAAGGCCCACACGCTCATGAGGATGGGAACCTGGCAGGAGTGCCCTCGTACCACTTAGCACGTATCAGAAAATGTGGGAACCCCGCCATTAGGGTCTGACGCCAGAGGGCCTCATCACCGCAGGAAGGAGGCTCCCAGCAGGCTCCAACTGCCACCAGGGTGCCGAAGTCAACAAGGCGGGTTGTGCCAGCCAGGCAGGAGTGACCTCAGAGAAGAGGGCTCACCTCACGGATGTGTGAGGAACCCAACCAGGATCAGAGTCTCACCAGAGGGCCCACATCACCAAGGGGATGGGAACCAGGCAGGAGTGTCCACACACCAGTGGGGCCACATCATCAAAAGATGAGGAACCCATCACATATGGCCTCAAACCTGAGGACATACATCACCATGTGGCTGGGAGTGAGGCAGGTATCTGGAGGGGCACATTTAACTCTAATTTCCCACCAGGAAGAGGAATTAACCAAAGGCTCAGAGTGCCCTGCTGGACCCTGATTATGGCCTGAAGCAAACCTGCAGTTTTGTGGCCAGCTTACAAGGAAGCGAGTTAAGAAAGGAGCTCAGGGGCACTGTAATTCACAAACCTGCAGAGATAAATGACAGCTATTGGCAAAAATATATCGAAGTAAGTCTGCAAAGAGGACTTGAAAACGAGGCAGAATTGCAGGAATCATATTTCAAGAGGTAGATTGGAATTGCATTTAAAGCATATGAAAAGCGGCAGATCTTTGACAGTGATGCACATGGACAAAAAGTGCGTATACATTTTTCCTGAATATATTCAGGAAAAAACGCATATGAACATTTTGGCCAACCAAGCACTCCAGCAATGGAAATCCACACTACAATGAAGTCACATTTCCCATTCGTCAAAAAGGCCATCTGAATAAAGTGTAAAAACCAGAAACACAGGACAGGCCATGGAGAACAGGGAGCCGTGTTATGCTGATGGGCGGGATGTAAATTGCCAACAGACACTCTGGAGATGTTCATGGTGTATCCTGAAACATCTAAAAAACAAAGCTACAGAGCCTAGGGCACTTCCACTTTTGGCCCTATAGCTTAGGAAAATTAAAATCAACAAGACACAGCCAACACAAAATTTAGGGCTGCTGTGTTTACAAGAACCTCGAGTCCAGTACAAATTAAATATCCCAGAAAGAAAAAAATGGATAAAGAAGTTGTGCTACTTACGTACAACGGAATATCACTCAGCAGTGAAATCAATGTCATCAGGCCTGTAGCAGCAAATTGAGTGGATTTAATTATGATGATTCTAAGAGAAATATATCACACAAAGAAAGATAATTATCATAAGATATCACTAATAGAGGGAGTGTAAACTTGGCTACACATAAACTGAATTACAAAACCGAACAGAGTCTCACATTTAGATAAAAACCTTATGCTTGCTTAAGGGGAAAGTTGAGTTGGGCTGCTGTATAAAAACAGATTGAAATTAGCACACATACCATTCCATAAGCCAAATACGTAATAAACAAGACCTACTCTTTGCTCAACGAAATAGACTCATCCATGGTGTATCACCTCACACCTATTAGAATGGGCATCATCAGAAAATCTACAAACAACAAATGCTGGAAACGGTGTGGAGATAAGGAATCCTCTTCCACTATTGTTGGGAACGTAAATTGATACAGTCACTGTGGAGAACATTATGGAGTTTCTTATAAAACTAAGAATAGAATTACCATATGATACAGCAATCCCTCTACTGGGCATATACCCAGACAAAACCATAAATCAAAAAGAGACATTCACCACAATGTTCATTGCATCACTATTTACACTATCCAGGAAATGGAAGCAACCTAAATGCCCACAGACAGACGAATGCATAAAGATGTGGTACATATATAAAATGGAATATTACTAAGCCATAAAAAGGAATGAAATTGGGACATTTGTAGAGACGTTGATGGATCTAGAGACTGTCATACAGAGTGAAGTAAGTCAGAAAGAGAAAAACAAATCTTGTATATTAATGCATATATGTGGAACCTAGAAAAATTGTACAGATGAACCGTTTTGCAAGGCAGAAATAGAGCAATACATGTATACAACAAACGTATGGACAACAAGGGGGGAAAGCTGTTGGGGATGGTGGTGGGAGGAGTTGAGATATTGGGATTGGTATGTATACATTTATATGTATAAAGTAGATAACCAAAAACAACCTGCTGTATAAAAATATAAAATTAAATTCAAAATAAAAAAATAAAATTAAAAAAAGTAAAACAGAAAAATATTCTTCCCTTCACATACATGTATTTATATGAATAAATTATTTCCATGCTTATATCTGTAAATACACAAAAGAGGAATAAAATCTACCTTGAACCAAAAACGAAAAAAAGATAAAAAAGAACAGAACCCACCAGTTACACAGAGGAAAACCGTTTCAGGGCACTTGCTCCAATTGCAAACAATTCTGAAGTTGGTCAGTGGTGGGGAATCATCTCCCATTCAGCCAGCATGCTCCTCGCAACAAGCGTCCTCACTGCAAAGCTGGTGGACCGTGCCGAGGTATCTGTGAGTAAACGTGGGCCGAGCCCCAGGCCAGCTGCTGCTGAAATGTTCCCACCCTTCCAAGGCTAAACACCTGAATATGTACAAGGACTTGAAAACCTAGAGGAAGGGCCATGGAGCCACATGAGGGACAGCATGCCAGCCGACTTGGTGCCTGCAGGCCAGCCAGGTTGGTCCTGGCCCTGGGTGCTCTTCTGGAAGCTCTCCATTTCCCTGCCTGAGATACCCCTGCTGTCCCGGCCCCCACTGCTTTCTTCCTTCCTCACCTGTGCCCAGGGAGAAATTCCAGCGGCAGGTGTGGGTGACACATCCTCTTCTTTAGCAGGTAGCATCTTGGCAACTGCTGCAGAAAGTCCAGCAGAGCCCCACTCACACTGGGACACCCACAAAGCCGTGGCCTCTCACTCCCTCCCACCAGCCCAGCCCCGAGACTGCTGACAGGGCAGAGAAAATGGCGTCAGGCACAGCTGCAGGGGCTCTTGCTGCCTGGAGCGGTGTTTATATTGATCTCAACCCAGGCACACCTGGGGAGGGCTGGCCGGCACGGTCAGGCTTCCCAAGCCAGCCAATAATCACCCCTCAGGGGCTCACAGTTGCTGAAAATGGAACTTGCTGAATTGGCCAGGTCCAAGGAACAGGTGTGGGCTCTTGAGAGTCAGGATAGACAAGGGGCTGCAGCTCTGGCTTGTTTTCTAATTATATTATCTGGCCCATGAGTGGGAGACAACTTCAAGAAAACCCTCTCCTAATGAGAGGAACCCAGGAGTCAGGGAGAGGAGGGGTGGGTGGTGGTTGGAGACAGAGGCCTGGTGCCCCGGGTGCAGTGGAAGTCTCTGGAAGACCAGGTGGAGGAGGCCGCACAGAGTGATGCCCAGGGTCACAGACCTGTCAGAGCTGCTGTTTGTTAGTTCAAGTCCTGCTCTGAGGTGCTCTGTGTCAGATCTGAGCGACAGGTGAGCTGGGAGTGCTCTGCAATGAGGGCTATGTGCACGGTTCCTGTGTGCCCAGCCCTGCCAAGGTACCTGCAAGGGTAGCTCTGTATCCTGGGAGGGGCCTGACCACGGGAGCCCCATGGACTGCAGAGGACCTGCCCAGGGAATCCCATATCCTGGGAGGGGCCTGAACACGAGAGCCCCGTGGGCTGGGGTGGGGGTAGGGTACCTGCCCAGGTGAGCTCCATATCCTGGGATTGGCCTGACCTCGAGAGCCCCATGGGCTGCTGGAGTCCTGGTAAAGGATGTCAGGACAGTCAGTGAAGCCACTGAGGATATACCTCCAGTAGTTCCTAAATCCTACACCCTGCTGGTCATTCTACCAACCACCAGGACTTGGTATTCTGTATTAGTCTTCACTGATGCCTTCTTTTGTATTCCATTAGTCCCAGAGTCACAAGAAATTTTGGCTTGTGAGTGACAGGACTCAACATACAACTAAAACAATACTTCCAGGCTGTCTTGCCCCAAGGGTTCAAAAATTCCCACACCATCTTTGGGGAAAGCTCAGCTAAAGACCTAAAAGTTCTACCTCTGGAAAAGGAAACACTCCTTCAATATTCAGACGACATTCTGATCGCCAGCCCTACTAAGGAGGCCTCAGAACTACCAAGCAAATAAAGGATAGAAGTTGTCCACGAAAAAGCTCAAGTATCACAGACTACGGTGACCTGCCTGGGCTTCATTCTCACAGAAGGTCGGAGAAGCCCATCCCAGGAAAGGGAAGAAACAATTTACAGCCTTACCCCTTTCTGAAACTAGAAGACAGCTTAGGGGTTCCTGGGGAAGCCAGGGTTTCCTGCCTCTGGATCCCTAACTACAGTCTACTAGCTGGGCCTCTATATGAAACACTGAAAGGAAAAGATGATGATCCTTTTGAATAGAATCCAGAAGTGGCCTTTCAAGAATGGAAAGAGCAGTCAATTCAGACCCTTGCCCTGGAACTCCCTAATTTAGCTAAACCCTTTGACCTTTACATTCCTGGTGAAAGGTGAATCGCCATTGGAGTATTAGTGCAAAAACTGGGACCACTTGAAATGGAACAATGCAAGAATGCCATCCAGGTAGGATAAGCTATGGTCACCAAGGGGCTTGGCCCACCGCCACATCTGGCCAAGATACTGGTGGTATCTGAAAACCTGGAAATCAGCAGCCCAAAAGGCCACCTCCCTTCTAAGGGAAACGGACCCCACGTGGTGATCCTAACCCCCAACCATGCCCTGAAGTTGCAGGGTTTGCTCCGTGGGCACACTGACCTCGATTGAGGAGGCCCTCCAACTCCAACCTCCAGAGAGATAACCGGGGGCAACGGGGCACCATGACGACTCGTGTGACCATCACTTGACCTGGAGTTTCTCTCATAAAACAACAAGAGTGTGTCCCAAAAGAGTAGACTACTGCTTGCAGTACTTACTGTACCCAGAGGGGAGCTAATAATCTTGGCGGGGGAACCGTATATCATGCTGTCACCATAGAAAAGCCTACAGACACCCTGATGATGGTGGCCAATAAGACCGGCTGGACTCCTGTTTACTTCCAAAGGCTCTTGACTCAGTGACCATCATGATCCTTCATCACCACTGGACTGTCTGGGAGCTGAGCGGGCAGGATCCTGACACCTGGTGCTGTTTTTACGTTAATTCAGGGGCCTAATGGAAGAAAGCGCAGACTGTTGGTCAGAGCATCTAGGCTGGCAGAAACGGTCAGTCAGAGCATCTAGGCTGGCAGAAACGGTCAGCCTAAGGTGGCCGAACAAATGTGGGGCGGAGTGAAACTGGACCTCACAGCGCCACTGCACATCTCCTTTCTGGACCCTTAAAGGTCATTAGAATCTATAACACTTCCAATACTGGTGCTCAGGTGGACGAGCAGGGAGGCAGGAGGCCTGGGGACAATCAACGTCACCTGGAGGCTGCTGGGGAGAAGTTCTGACCCTCGCCCACGGGTATGAAGCCTCCTAACTCAGCACTCAGCAGTTACAGAAGAAGGGTCTGCACCCGCAGCACTCCAAGAATGAGGAAAGGGACAAAAGGCAGAAGAGAAGTTTGTCCCAGGCAAAGCCCCTTAAAAATGCCTGGGAGATAAAAATAGAATCTGGGCAATAAAATAAAGTCTAACCATTTTTATCCTTTGTGCTTTGTCTAATTTCAGGTGCTCCTAGTGTCCCGCATACAGAGGTTCCACACCCGGCACTTCAGACCAGATTTCCTAGAGCAGAATGGCTCGATGACACTTCAGCTCCTGGGGCCCAGTTCAGACTCCGTGACATAGAGCCTGAGCTGCAGCCAACCAGGTCCTCGAGAGCTCAGCCCCCTCCCTCCCAGTGACTCTGACAGGATCTCTACACAGCAGCCCAGCCCACAGCCCACAGGGTAGCACATGCTCTCACCTCTCCATTCTCTGATCAAAATATAAAGTTTCCTTTGCTTTTGAACCAAACTCAGTCTCGATCTATTGGCTCCAATGACACTGGGCAGGGGGACACTTGTTGGCGTCCACTCTGGAGGATCAGTAACAGAAATTGAGAACATTGTAACTTCAATGAACAGATGTGTGAGCCAAACTGTAATTAACATAGAACAGTGTATAAGGCTCGGGTAAAATAAGATGTTTCTAACACTTCCATTTGATATTTCCATCACTTTCTTATAAGCAAGTTCAGTGAAAAGGTTTGTCTTCTTTGTCAGGTCAATATTAGAGAAACAAAGTGATTTCTTTCCAAGGATGTACATCTAATAATCTTGGTTAAAGCTTCAATCTTGTTTTAAATGCTTTTGCATTGAAAATGATACCTCTCTTTCAGCTCCCCCATTTCTGAGAAGCATAAAATCTTATAATTTATTACTACCAAAGGGAAATGGTAGGAGGAGGGATAAATTAACAGTTTGGGATTAACACATACACACTGCTATGTATGAAATCATCAGCAAGGAACTACTGTATAGCACAGGGAACTACACTCAATATTTTGCAATAACCTATAAGGGGAAATGATCTGAAAAAGAATAGATATTTTTATTGACATCATCCATCAATGACAGTAAAAATGGAATCTAAGGGAAGACAGTGGTGAGTGCTTCTGACCCTGAAGACTTCAATCATCTAAAGTTTGGACTCTGCCTACTTCCCAAGGCCCTTAATGAACATATGTGTAGCCGTAGCTTAAAAAATTCCCCAGTTTGGGTTGCGGAGAGACACTGATATTTAAAATCCCCTGGTGTTCTCCTCACATGAATGGGACCCTTCCTACACCTAAAACATGCCTGTCACACCCAGAGGATGGTATACCGTCTGATCGGGAAAAGTTTGGAAAAGGCATCTCATCTCCTCATCTCTTGGTGCTAGGGTTCACCACTCCAGCGTCTTTACTAACAGTCTCCCCACTTGGAGATGTCAGCACTGTCAACATCCTGTTGCATACAGTTTGGAATTTGTCCAGAGGATGAAGCAGAAGGAGGAGGAACAATGAGAGACAAGTCCTAGGTGTTCGGACAGGCACATGCCACTCTAATTTCCAATCAGGAAGACGAATTGACCAAAGGCTAGGGTTGCCCATGGAAACAGAATAGGGCTTGAGGAATCCTGATGCTTTGTGGCCAGTTCCCATAAACACAAGTTGGAAAATGGAACTCAGGGGCACTAAAATTCACGAAACTGCAGAATTGAAAATATCTATCACTGAAAAATGTCTTGAGGAAAGTCAGAGAAAAGGACTTGTAAGCAACGGAGAATGGCAGGAAAGGGATTGGAAGAGGTAGAAAGGACTCGCCATTAAGCACAAGAAAAGGGGCTGAACATTGCCAACATTGCAGTTGGCCAAAAAGGGTGTATGCGTCTTTTTCTGTATATATTCAAGAAAAGGGCATACACTTTTTTAGCCAACCAAACAGGTGGGCACTGGAAATCAATACTAGAAAACATATCACTTTGCATCAGTCAGAAGAGCCGTCCTCATAAAGTGTAAACACCAGAAATGCAGGACAGGGCAAGGAGAAAAGGGAGCCCTGTGAGTCTTATAGTGGAAATGTATATTGCCAACGGTCACTATGGATAAGTCTATTGTGTTTACTAAAGCATCTAAAAAATGAGCTACCGAGCACAGGGCACTTGCACTCATGGACGTATATCTTGGGAAAAACAAAAATCGAGAGGACACAGGCACCCCAATGTTTACCACCTCTCTGTTTAAAAGATCCTCGACTAGGATATAACTTAAAGTATCTGCAGAGAAAAAACGGACAGAGATGTGGTGCATATGTAGAGTGGAATATTACTCAGCCTGGAAATCAAAGAAATACGGCCAGTTATAACAACTCAAGAGGAGTTACGTGTGATCATTCGAAGTCACATAATTCAAAAAGAAAAAGACATAAGATATCACTAATACATGGAATGTTAACATGGCTACACATGAACTGAATTACAAAAGAGAAGAGGGTTTCAAATTAAGAAAACCAACTTATGCTTCCTTAAGGGGAAAGGTGAGTTGGGGTGCTGCATAAAACCAGAGATTGAAATTAGCACAGATACCATTCCATAAGCCAAATATGTAATAGTCAAGACCTACTCCTTGCTCAACGAAATGGACTCCACACGCCATATTCAATGCCTAAGAATATACCGGATTAGTAAGAATCTTAAAACCCATGGACTTATATGTCTCCGTAACAGAATCAAGCGCGTGTACAGCGGCATAAACGAAGCAGTGAAAATCCGATAAATCCCATTATTAAAATAAATTTCAAAAACAAAACACAATGACAGTGAAATAGGAAGCAATTCTTAAATAATTCACTCAGGGCATGTGATGCAACCTGGATTTACCACATCTACACCCAGAGCTGGTTGAGACATAAGGCTGGACACTTCAGGCTGATAGCATTGGTGAGTTTCGGTGAACAAATGCAGATCCTTTGAAGTCATACTGCATGGTACACAATCCAAGTGTCCCAACTCTCCAGGTTCAAGGGATTCTTTCTTCAGCTAAAACATGCGTGGGAAACGGCGAGTATGGTCCACCGTGTGATTAGGAAACGATTTAAAATGCATCTCAGTTTTCGTATCCTGGTCCTCGGGTTCACCATTCCAGACGGTTTACTAACACTCTCCCCGCTTGGAGAGTCAGTGCCTTTAACCTCCTGTTTGGCACAGCTCGCAATTTCTGCGCAAGATGAACAGGAATAGGGAGAACCAATGAGAGACTAGCTATAGGTGTCTGCACGGACAAATGTAAGGCTCATTTCCCACCAGGAAGAGGAATTAACCAAAGGCTCAGCGTGCCCTGCCAGAAACAGATTAGGGCCTGAAGCAATCCTGCGGTTTTGTGCCCAGCTCACAAGAAAGCGAGTTGAAGAAAGGAGCTCAGGGGCACTGTAATTCACAAACCTGCAGAGTTATAAATGACAGCTATCCTCCAAAAATATATTGAAGTAAGCCTGCGAAGGGGACTTGAAAGCGGGGCAGAATTTCAGGAAAACGATTGCAGGGGGTAGACTGGAATTGCCCTGAAAGCATAGGAAAAGAGGCACAACGTCGACAATGATGCACTTGGCCAAAAAGGGCGTATGCGTTTTTTCCTGAATATATTCAGGAAAAAACGCATAAGCCCTTTTTGGCCAACCAAGCAAGCCTGTAAAGGAAATCTGCACTACAATGAAGTCTCAATGCCCCCCGGGCAAGAGGGCCATCTGAAAAAAGTGTAAAATCCAGAAAGGTAGGACAGGATATGGAGAACAGGGAGCCTTGTTTTGCTGATTGGCAGGATGTAAATTGCCAACAGCCACCCTGGAGAAGTGTATGGTGTTTCCTGAAACACGTAAGAAATAAAGCAACACAGCCTATGGCAATTGCACTTATGGTCCTATTCCTTAGGGAAATTAAAATCAAAAACACAGAGCCACCCCAAAGTTTGGGACGGCTGTGTTCCAAAGAAGCTCGTCTACAGGACCAGGTAAATATCCCAGAAAGCAAAAAATGGATAAAGAAGTTGTGGCACGTACGTGCAATGCAATATCACTCAGCAATGAAATCTGTGTCATCAGGCCCGTAGCGGCATAGTGAGTGGATGCAGGTACGGTGATTCTACGTGAACTACGTCACACAGAAAAAGAAACATCATAAGATATCACTAATACACGGAATGTAAACTTGACTACACATGAACTGAATTACAAAACAGAACAGGGTCTCAAATTTAGAAAACCAACTAGTGCTTGCTTATGGGGAAAGGTGCCTTGGGGTGCTGCATAAAACCAGAGACTGAAATTAGCACAGATAACTTTCCATAAGCCAAATATATAATAGACAAGACCTACTCCTTGCTCAACGAAATGGACCCAACACCACATATTCAACGCCTAGGAATATACCTGACTAGGAAGAATCTTAAAACCCATGGATATATATGTCTCCGTAAGAGAATCAAGCGTGTGTACAGCGGCCGAAACGCAGCAGTGAAAATCCGATAAATCCCATTATCAAAATAAATTTCGAAAACAAAACACAAAGACAGTGAAATAGAGAGCAATTCTTAAATAATTCACTCAGGGCATGTGATGCAACCGGGATTGACCACATCTACACCCAGAGCTGGTTGAGACATAAGGCTGGACACTTCAGGCTGATAGCACTGGTGAGTTTCGGTGAGCAAATGCAGACCCTTTGAAGTCATACTGCATGGTACCCATTCCATGGGTCCCAACTCTCTAGGTTCAAGGCATTCTTCCTCCAGCTAAAACATGCATGGGAAACCCAGAGTATCGTCCACCGTGTGATTGGGAAACGATTTAAAATGCATCTCAGTTTTCGTATCCTGGTCCTCGGGTTCACCATTCCAGATGCTTTACTAACACTCTCCCCGCTTGGAGAGTCAGTGCCTTTAACCTCCTGTTTGGCACAGCTTGCCATTTCTGTGCAAGATGAACAGGAATAGGGAGAACCAATGAGAGACTAGCTGTAGGTGTCTGCACGGGCAAATGTAACGCTCATTGCCCACCAGGAAGAGGAATTAAACAAAGGCTCAGTGTGCCCTGCTGGAAACAGATTAGGGCCTGAAGCAATCCTGCGGTTTTGTGCCCAGCTCACAAGAAAGCGAGTTGAAGAAAGGAGCTCAGGGGCACTGTACTTCACAAACCTGCAGAGTTATAAATGACAGCTATCCTCCAAAAATATATTGAAGTAAGCCTGTGAAGGGGACTTGAAAGCGGGGCTGAATTTCAGGAAAACGATTGCAGGGGGTAGACTGGAATTGCCCTGAAAGCATAGGAAAAGAGGCACAACGTCGACAATGATGCACTTGGCCAAAAAGGGCGTATGCGTTTTTTCCTGAATATATTTAGGAAAAAACGCATACGCCCATTTTGGCCAACCAAGCAAGCCTGTAAAGGAAATCTGCACTACAATGAAATCTCACTGCCCCCCCGGGCAAAAGGGCCATCTGAAAAAAGTGTAAAATCCAGAAAGGTAGGACAGGATATGGAGAACAGGGAGCCTTGTTATGCTGATTGGCAGGATGTAAATTGCCAGCAGCCACCCTGGAGAAGTGTATGGTGTTTCCTGAAACACGTAAGAAACAAAGCAACACAGCCTATGGCACTTCCACTTATGGTCCTATAGCTTACGGAAATTAAAATAAAAAACAGACAGCCACCCCAATATTTGGGACGGCTGTGTTCCCAAGAAGCTCGTCTACAGTATCAGGTAAATATCCCAGAAAGCAAAAAATGGATAAAGAAGTTGTGGCACGTACGTACAATGCAATATCACTCAGCAATGAAATCTGTGTCATCAGGCCCGTAGCGGCATAGTGAGTGGATGCAGGTACGGTGATTCTACGTGAACTACGTCACACAGAAAAAGAAACATCATAAGATATCACTAATACACGGAATGTAAACTTGACTACACATGAACTGAATTACAAAAAAGAACAGGGTCTCAAATTTAGAAAACCAACTAGTGCTTGCTTATGGGGAAAGGTGGCTTGGGGTGCTGCATAAAACCAGAGACTGAAATTAGCACAGATAACTTTCCATAAGCCAAATATGTAATAGACAAGACCTACTCCTTGCTCAACGAAATGGACCCAACACCACATATTCAACGCCTAGGAATATACCTGACTAGGAAGAATCTTAAAACCCATGGATATATATGTCTCCGTAAGAGAATCAAGCGTGTGTACAGCGGCCGAAACGCAGCAGTGAAAATCCGATAAATCCCATTATCAAAATAAATTTCGAAAACAAAACACAAAGACAGTGAAATAGAGAGCAATTCTTAAATAATTCACTCAGGGCATGTGATGCAACTGGGATTGACCACATCTACACCCAGAGCTGGTTGAGACATAAGGCTGGACACTTCAGGCTGATAGCATTGGTGAGTTTTGGTGAGCAAATGCAGACCCTTTGAAGTCATACTGCATGGTACCCATTCCATGGGTCCCAACTCTCCAGGTTCAAGGGATTCTTCCTCCAGCTAAAACATGCATGGGAAACCCAGAGTATCGTCCACCGTGTGATTGGGAAATGATTTAAAATGCATCTCAGTTTTCGTTTCCTGGTCCTCGGGTTCACCATTCCAGATGCTTTACTAACACTCTCCCCGCTTGGAGAGTCAGTGCCTTTAACCTCCTGTTTGGCACAGCTTGCAATTTCTGTGCAAGATGAACAGGAATAGGGAGAACCAATGAGAGACTAGCTGTAGGTGTCTGCACGGGCAAATGAAACGCTCATTGCCCACCAGGAAGAGGAATTAAACAAAGGCTCAGTGTGCCCTGCTGGAAACAGATTAGGGCCTGAAGCAATCCTGCGGTTTTGTGCCCAGCTCACAAGAAAGCGAGTTGAAGAAAGGAGCTCAGGGGCACTGTACTTCATAAACCTGCAGAGTTATAAATGACAGCTATCCTCCAAAAATATATTGAAGTAAGCCTGCGAAGGGGACTTGAAAGCGGGGCTGAATTTCAGGAAAACGATTGCAGGGGGTAGACTGGAATTGCCCTGAAAGCATAGGAAAAGAGGCACAACGTCGACAATGATGCACTTGGCCAAAAAGGGCGTATGCGTTTTTTCCTGAATATATTCAGGAAAAAACGCATACGCCCTTTTTGGCCAACCAAGCAAGCCTGTAAAGGAAATCTGCACTACAATGAAATCTCACTGCCCCCCCCCGGGCAAAAGGGCCATCTGAAAAAAGTGTAAAATCCAGAAAGGTAGGACAGGATATGGAGAACAGGGAGCCTTGTTATGCTGATTGGCAGGATGTAAATTGCCAGCAGCCACCCTGGAGAAGTGTATGGTGTTTCCTGAAACACGTAAGAAACAAAGCAACACAGCCTATGGCACTTCCACTTATGGTCCTATAGCTTACGGAAAATAAAATCAAAAACAGACAGCCACCCCAATATTTGGGACGGCTGTGTTCACAAGAAGCTCGTCTACAGTATCAGGTAAATACCCCAGAAAGCAAAAAATGGATAAAGAAGTTGTGGCACGTACGTACAATGCAATATCACTCAGCAATGAAATCTGTGTCATCAGGCCCGTAGCGGCATAGTGAGTGGATGCAGGTACGGTGATTCTACGTGAACTACGTCACACAGAAAAAGAAACATCATAAGATATCACTAATACACGGAATGTAAACTTGACTACACATGAACTGAATTACAAAACAGAACAGGGTCTCAAATTTAGAAAACCAACTAGTGCTTGCTTATAGGGAAAGGTGCGTTGGGGTGCTGCATAAAACCAGAGACTGAAATTATCACAGATAACATTCCATAAGCCAAATATGTAATAGACAAGACCTACTCCTTGCTCAACGAAATGGACCCAACACCACATATTCAACGCCTAGGAATATACCTGACTAGGAAGAATCTTAAAACCCATGGATATATATGTCTCCGTAAGAGAATCAAGCGTGTGTACAGCGGCGGAAATGCAGCAGTGAAAATCCGATAAATCCCATTATCAAAATAAATTTCGAAAACAAAACACAAAGACAGTGAAATAGAGAGCAATTCTTAACTAATTCACTCAGGGCATGTGATGCAACCGGGATTGACCACATCTACACCCAGAGCTGGTTGAGACATAAGGCTGGACACTTCTGGCTGATAGCACTGGTGAGTTTGGGTGAGCAAATGCAGACCCTTTGAAGTCATACTGCATGGTACCCATTCCATGGGTCCCAACTCTCCAGGTTCAAGGCATTCTTCCTCCAGCTAAAACATGCATGGGAAACCCACAGTATGGTCCACCGTGTGATTGGGAAACGATTTACAATGCATCTCAGTTTTCGTATCCTGGTCCTCGGGTTCACCATTCCAGATGCTTTACTAACACTCTCCCCGCTTGGAGAGTCAGTGCCTTTAACCTCCTGTTGGGCACAGCTTGCAATTTCTGTGCAAGATGAACAGGAATAGGGAGAACCAATGAGAGACTAGCTGTAGGTGTCTGCACGGGCAAATGTAACGCTCATTGCCCACCAGGAAGAGGAATTAAACAAAGGCTCAGTGTGCCCTGCTGGAAACAGATTAGGGCCTGAAGCAATCCTGCGGTTTTGTGCCCAGCTCACAAGAAAGCGAGTTGAAGAAAGGAGCTCAGGGGCACTGTACTTCACAAACCTGCAGAGTTATAAATGACAGCTATCCTCCAAAAATATATTGAAGTAAGCCTGCGAAGGGGACTTGAAAGCGGGGCTGAATTTCAGGAAAACAATTGCAGGGGGTAGACTGGAATTGCCCTGAAAGCATAGGAAAAGAGGCACAATGTCGACAATGATGCACTTGGCCAAAAAGGGCGTATGCGTTTTTTCCTGAATATATTCAGGAAAAAACGCATACGCCCTTTTTGGCCAACCAAGCAAGCCTGTAAAGGAAATCTGCACTACAATGAAATCTCACTGCCCCCCCGGGCAAAAGGGCCATCTGAAAAAAGTGTAAAATCCAGAAAGGTAGGACAGGATATGGAGAACAGGGAGCCTTGTTATGCTGATTGGCAGGATGTAAATTGCCAGCAGCCACCCTGGAGAAGTGTATGGTGTTTCCTGAAACACGTAAGAAACAAAGCAACACAGCCTATGGCACTTCCACTTATGGTCCTATAGCTTACGGAAATTAAAATCAAAAACAGACAGCCACCCCAATATTTGGGACGGCTGTGTTCACAAGAAGCTCGTCTACAGTATCAGGTAAATATCCCAGAAAGCAAAAAATGGATAAAGAAGTTGTGGCACGTACGTGCAATGCAATATCACTCAGCAATGAAATCTGTGTCATCAGGCCCGTAGCGGCATAGTGAGTGGATGCAGGTACGGTGATTCTACGTGAACTACGTCACACAGAAAAAGAAACATCATAAGATATCACTAATACACGGAATGTAAACTTGACTACACATGAACTGAATTACAAAAAAGAACAGGGTCACAAATTAAAAAACCAACTAGTGCTTGCTTATGGGGAAAGGTGCCTTGGGGTGCTGCATAAAACCAGAGACTGAAATTAGCACAGATAACTTTCCATAAGCCAAATATGTAATAGACAAGACCTACTCCTTGCTCAACGAAATGGACCCAACACCACATATTCAACGCCTAGGAATATACCTGACTAGGAAGAATCTTAAAACCCATGGATATATATGTCTCCATAAGAGAATCAAGCGTGTGTACAGCGGCCGAAACGCAGCAGTGAAAATCCGATAAATCCCATTATCAAAATAAATTTCGAAAACAAAACACAAAGACAGTGAAATAGAGAGCAATTCTTAACTAATTCACTCAGGGCATGTGATGCAACCGGGATTGACCACATCTACACCCAGAGCTGGTTGAGACATAAGGCTGGACACTTCAGGCTGATAGCATTGGTGAGTTTCGGTGAGCAAATGCAGACCCTTTGAAGTCATACTGCATGGTACCCATTCCATGGGTCCCAACTCTCCAGGTTCAAGGGATTCTTCCTCCAGCTAAAACATGCATGGGAAACCCAGAGTATCGTCCACCGTGTGATTGGGAAATGATTTAAAATGCATCTCAGTTTTCGTTTCCTGGTCCTCGGGTTCACCATTCCAGATGCTTTACTAACACTCTCCCCGCTTGGAGAGTCAGTGCCTTTAACCTCCTGTTTGGCACAGCTTGCAATTTCTGTGCAAGATGAACAGGAATAGGGAGAACCAATGAGAGACTAGTTGTAGGTGTCTGCACGGGCAAATGTAACGCTCATTGCCCACCAGGAAGAGGAATTAAACAAAGGCTCAGTGTGCCCTGCTGGAAACAGATTAGGGCCTGAAGCAATCCTGCGGTTTTGTGCCCAGCTCACAAGAAAGCGAGTTGAAGAAAGGAGCTCAGGGGCACTGTACTTCACAAACCTGCAGAGTTATAAATGACAGCTATCCTCCAAAAATATATTGAAGTAAGCCTGCGAAGGGGACTTGAAAGCGGGGCAGAATTTCAGCAAAACGATTGCAGGGGGTAGACTGGAATTGCCCTGAAAGCATAGGAAAAGAGGCACAACGTCGACAATGATGCACTTGGCCAAAAAGGGCGTATGCGTTTTTTCCTGAATATATTCAGGAAAAAACGCATACGCCCTTTTTGGCCAACCAAGCAAGCCTGTAAAGGAAATCTGCACTACAATGAAATCTCACTGCCCCCCCGGGCAAAAGGGCCAT
Organism: Phocoena phocoena; assembly: GCF_963924675.1. NCBI lineage: Eukaryota > Metazoa > Chordata > Mammalia > Artiodactyla > Phocoenidae > Phocoena > Phocoena phocoena. The sequence goes on along the minus strand of NW_027077512.1, from coordinate 465,082 downwards.
CTGAAAAAAGTGTAATATCCAGAAAGGTAGGACAGGATATGGAGAACAGGGAGCCTTGTTATGCTGATTGGCAGGATGTAAATTGCCAGCAGCCACCCTGGAGAAGTGTATGGTGTTTCCTGAAACACGTAAGAAACAAAGCAACACAGCCTATGGCACTTCCACTTATGGTCCTATAGCTTACGGAAATTAAAATAAAAAACAGACAGCCACCCCAATATTTGGGACGGCTGTGTTCACAAGAAGCTCGTCTACAGTATCAGGTAAATATCCCAGAAAGCAAAAAATGGATAAAGAAGTTGTGGCACGTACGTGCAATGCAATATCACTCAGCAATGAAATCTGTGTCATCAGGCCCGTAGCAGCATAGTAAGTGGATGCAGGTACGGTGATTCTACGTGAACTACGTCACACAGAAAAAGAAACATCATAAGATATCACTAATACACGGAATGTAAACTTCACTACACATGAACTGAATTACAAAACAGAACAGTGTCTCAAATTTAGAAAACCAACTAGTGCTTGCTTATGGGGAAAGGTGCGTTGGGGTGCTGCATAAAACCAGAGACTGAAATTAGCACAGATAACATTCCATAAGCCAAATATGTAATAGACAAGACCTACTCCTTGCTCAACGAAATGGACTCAACACCACATATTCAACGCCGAGGAATATACCTGACTAGGAAGAATCTTAAAACCCATGGATATATATGTCTCCGTAAGAGAATCAAGCGTGTGTACAGCGGCGGAAATGCAGCAGTGAAAATCCGATAAATCCCATTATCAAAATAAATTTCGAAAACAAAACACAAAGACAGTGAAATAGAGAGCAATTCTTAAATAATTCACTCAGGGCATGTGATGCAACCGGGATTGACCACATCTACACCCAGAGCTGGTTGAGACATAAGGCTGGACACTTCTGGCTGATAGCACTGGTGAGTTTCGGTGATCAAATGCAGACCCTTTGAAGTCATACTGCATGGTACCCATTCCATGGGTCCCAACTCTCCAGGTTCAAGGGATTCTTCCTCCAGCTAAAACATGCATGGGAAACCCAGAGTATCGTCCACCGTGTGATTGGGAAACGATTTAAAATGCATCTCAGTTTTCGTATCCTGATCCTCGGGTTCACCATTCCAGATGCTTTACTAACACTCTCCCCGCTTGGAGAGTCAGTGCCTTTAACCTCCTGTTTGGCACAGCTTGCCATTTCTGTGCAAGATGAACAGGAATAAGGAGAACCAATGAGAGACTAGCTGTAGCTGTCTGCACGGGCAAATGTAACGCTCATTGCCCACCAGGAAGAGGAATTAAACAAAGGCTCAGTGTGCCCTGCTGGAAACAGATTAGGGCCTGAAGCAACCCTGCGGTTTTGTGCCCAGCTCACAAGAAAGCGAGTTGAAGAAAGGAGCTCAGGGGCACTGTACTTCACAACCCTGCAGAGTTATAAATGACAGCTATCCTCCAAAAATATATTGAAGTAAGCCTGCGAAGGGGACTTGAAAGCGGGGCTGAATTTCAGGAAAACGATTGCAGGGGGGAGACTGGAATTGCCCTGAAAGCATAGGAAAATTGGCACAACGTCGACAATGATGCACTTGGTCAAAAAGGGCGTATGCGTTTTTTCCTGAATATATTCAGGAAAAAACGCATACGCCCTTTTTGGCCAACCAAGCAAGCCTGTAAAGGAAATCTGCACTACAATGAAATCTCACTGCCCCCCTGGGCAAAAGGGCCATCTGAAAAAAGTGTAAAATCCAGAAAGGTAGGACAGGATATGGAGAACAGGGAGCCTTGTTATGCTGATTGGCAGGATGTAAATTGCCAGCAGCCACCCTGGAGAAGTGTATGGTGTTTCCTGAAACACGTAAGAAACAAAGCAACACAGCCTATGGCACTTCCACTTATGGTCCTATAGCTTACGGAAATTAAAATAAAAAACAGACAGCCACCCCAATATTTGGGACGGCTGTGTTCCCAAGAAGCTCGTCTACAGTATCAGGTAAATATCCCAGAAAGCAAAAAATGGATAAAGAAGTTGTGGCACGTACGTACAATGCAATATCACTCAGCAATGAAATCTGTGTCATCAGGCCCGTAGCGGCATAGTGAGTGGATGCAGGTACGGTGATTCTACGTGAACTACGTCACACAGAAAAAGAAACATCATAAGATATCACTAATACACGGAATGTAAACTTGACTACACATGAACTGAATTACAAAAAAGAACAGGGTCTCAAATTTAGAAAACCAACTAGTGCTTGCTTATGGGGAAAGGTGCCTTGTGGTGCTGCATAAAACCAGAGACTGAAATTAGCACAGATAACTTTCCATAAGCCAAATATGTAATAGACAAGACCTACTCCTTGCTCAACGAAATGGACCCAACACCACATATTCAACGCCTAGGAATATACCTGACTAGGAAGAATCTTAAAACCCATGGATATATATGTCTCCGTAAGAGAATCAAGCGTGTGTACAGCGGCCGAAACGCAGCAGTGAAAATCCGATAAATCCCATTATCAAAATAAATTTCGAAAACAAAACACAAAGACAGTGAAATAGAGAGCAATTCTTAAATAATTCACTCAGGGCATGTGATGCAACTGGGATTGACCACATCTACACCCAGAGCTGGTTGAGACATAAGGCTGGACACTTCAGGCTGATAGCATTGGTGAGTTTTGGTGAGCAAATGCAGACCCTTTGAAGTCATACTGCATGGTACCCATTCCATGGGTCCCAACTCTCCAGGTTCAAGGGATTCTTCCTCCAGCTAAAACATGCATGGGAAACCCAGAGTATCGTCCACCGTGTGATTGGGAAATGATTTAAAATGCATCTCAGTTTTCGTTTCCTGGTCCTCGGGTTCACCATTCCAGATGCTTTACTAACACTCTCCCCGCTTGGAGAGTCAGTGCCTTTAACCTCCTGTTTGGCACAGCTTGCAATTTCTGTGCAAGATGAACAGGAATAGGGAGAACCAATGAGAGACTAGCTGTAGGTGTCTGCACGGGCAAATGAAACGCTCATTGCCCACCAGGAAGAGGAATTAAACAAAGGCTCAGTGTGCCCTGCTGGAAACAGATTAGGGCCTGAAGCAATCCTGCGGTTTTGTGCCCAGCTCACAAGAAAGCGAGTTGAAGAAAGGAGCTCAGGGGCACTGTACTTCATAAACCTGCAGAGTTATAAATGACAGCTATCCTCCAAAAATATATTGAAGTAAGCCTGCGAAGGGGACTTGAAAGCGGGGCTGAATTTCAGGAAAACGATTGCAGGGGGTAGACTGGAATTGCCCTGAAAGCATAGGAAAAGAGGCACAACGTCGACAATGATGCACTTGGCCAAAAAGGGCGTATGCGTTTTTTCCTGAATATATTCAGGAAAAAACGCATACGCCCTTTTTGGCCAACCAAGCAAGCCTGTAAAGGAAATCTGCACTACAATGAAATCTCACTGCCCCCCCCCGGGCAAAAGGGCCATCTGAAAAAAGTGTAAAATCCAGAAAGGTAGGACAGGATATGGAGAACAGGGAGCCTTGTTATGCTGATTGGCAGGATGTAAATTGCCAGCAGCCACCCTGGAGAAGTGTATGGTGTTTCCTGAAACACGTAAGAAACAAAGCAACACAGCCTATGGCACTTCCACTTATGGTCCTATAGCTTACGGAAAATAAAATCAAAAACAGACAGCCACCCCAATATTTGGGACGGCTGTGTTCACAAGAAGCTCGTCTACAGTATCAGGTAAATACCCCAGAAAGCAAAAAATGGATAAAGAAGTTGTGGCACGTACGTACAATGCAATATCACTCAGCAATGAAATCTGTGTCATCAGGCCCGTAGCGGCATAGTGAGTGGATGCAGGTACGGTGATTCTACGTGAACTACGTCACACAGAAAAAGAAACATCATAAGATATCACTAATACACGGAATGTAAACTTGACTACACATGAACTGAATTACAAAACAGAACAGGGTCTCAAATTTAGAAAACCAACTAGTGCTTGCTTATAGGGAAAGGTGCGTTGGGGTGCTGCATAAAACCAGAGACTGAAATTAGCACAGATAACATTCCATAAGCCAAATATGTAATAGACAAGACCTACTCCTTGCTCAACGAAATGGACCCAACACCACATATTCAACGCCTAGGAATATACCTGACTAGGAAGAATCTTAAAACCCATGGATATATATGTCTCCGTAAGAGAATCAAGCGTGTGTACAGCGGCGGAAATGCAGCAGTGAAAATCCGATAAATCCCATTATCAAAATAAATTTCGAAAACAAAACACAAAGACAGTGAAATAGAGAGCAATTCTTAACTAATTCACTCAGGGCATGTGATGCAACCGGGATTGACCACATCTACACCCAGAGCTGGTTGAGACATAAGGCTGGACACTTCTGGCTGATAGCACTGGTGAGTTTGGGTGAGCAAATGCAGACCCTTTGAAGTCATACTGCATGGTACCCATTCCATGGGTCCCAACTCTCCAGGTTCAAGGCATTCTTCCTCCAGCTAAAACATGCATGGGAAACCCACAGTATGGTCCACCGTGTGATTGGGAAACGATTTACAATGCATCTCAGTTTTCGTATCCTGGTCCTCGGGTTCACCATTCCAGATGCTTTACTAACACTCTCCCCGCTTGGAGAGTCAGTGCCTTTAACCTCCTGTTGGGCACAGCTTGCAATTTCTGTGCAAGATGAACAGGAATAGGGAGAACCAATGAGAGACTAGCTGTAGGTGTCTGCACGGGCAAATGTAACGCTCATTGCCCACCAGGAAGAGGAATTAAACAAAGGCTCAGTGTGCCCTGCTGGAAACAGATTAGGGCCTGAAGCAATCCTGCGGTTTTGTGCCCAGCTCACAAGAAAGCGAGTTGAAGAAAGGAGCTCAGGGGCACTGTACTTCACAAACCTGCAGAGTTATAAATGACAGCTATCCTCCAAAAATATATTGAAGTAAGCCTGCGAAGGGGACTTGAAATCGGGGCTGAATTTCAGGAAAACAATTGCAGGGGGTAGACTGGAATTGCCCTGAAAGCATAGGAAAAGAGGCACAATGTCGACAATGATGCACTTGGCCAAAAAGGGCGTATGCGTTTTTTCCTGAATATATTCAGGAAAAAACGCATACGCCCTTTTTGGCCAACCAAGCAAGCCTGTAAAGGAAATCTGCACTACAATGAAATCTCACTGCCCCCCCGGGCAAAAGGGCCATCTGAAAAAAGTGTAAAATCCAGAAAGGTAGGACAGGATATGGAGAACAGGGAGCCTTGTTATGCTGATTGGCAGGATGTAAATTGCCAGCAGCCACCCTGGAGAAGTGTATGGTGTTTCCTGAAACACGTAAGAAACAAAGCAACACAGCCTATGGCACTTCCACTTATGGTCCTATAGCTTACGGAAATTAAAATCAAAAACAGACAGCCACCCCAATATTTGGGACGGCTGTGTTCACAAGAAGCTCGTCTACAGTATCAGGTAAATATCCCAGAAAGCAAAAAATGGATAAAGAAGTTGTGGCACGTACGTGCAATGCAATATCACTCAGCAATGAAATCTGTGTCATCAGGCCCGTAGCGGCATAGTGAGTGGATGCAGGTACGGTGATTCTACGTGAACTACGTCACACAGAAAAAGAAACATCATAAGATATCACTAATACACGGAATGTAAACTTGACTACACATGAACTGAATTACAAAAAAGAACAGGGTCACAAATTAAAAAACCAACTAGTGCTTGCTTATGGGGAAAGGTGCCTTGGGGTGCTGCATAAAACCAGAGACTGAAATTAGCACAGATAACTTTCCATAAGCCAAATATGTAATAGACAAGACCTACTCCTTGCTCAACGAAATGGACCCAACACCACATATTCAACGCCTAGGAATATACCTGACTAGGAAGAATCTTAAAACCCATGGATATATATGTCTCCATAAGAGAATCAAGCGTGTGTACAGCGGCCGAAACGCAGCAGTGAAAATCCGATAAATCCCATTATCAAAATAAATTTCGAAAACAAAACACAAAGACAGTGAAATAGAGAGCAATTCTTAACTAATTCACTCAGGGCATGTGATGCAACCGGGATTGACCACATCTACACCCAGAGCTGGTTGAGACATAAGGCTGGACACTTCAGGCTGATAGCATTGGTGAGTTTCGGTGAGCAAATGCAGACCCTTTGAAGTCATACTGCATGGTACCCATTCCATGGGTCCCAACTCTCCAGGTTCAAGGGATTCTTCCTCCAGCTAAAACATGCATGGGAAACCCAGAGTATCGTCCACCGTGTGATTGGGAAATGATTTAAAATGCATCTCAGTTTTCGTTTCCTGGTCCTCGGGTTCACCATTCCAGATGCTTTACTAACACTCTCCCCGCTTGGAGAGTCAGTGCCTTTAACCTCCTGTTTGGCACAGCTTGCAATTTCTGTGCAAGATGAACAGGAATAGGGAGAACCAATGAGAGACTAGCTGTAGGTGTCTGCACGGGCAAATGTAACGCTCATTGCCCACCAGGAAGAGGAATTAAACAAAGGCTCAGTGTGCCCTGCTGGAAACAGATTAGGGCCTGAAGCAATCCTGCGGTTTTGTGCCCAGCTCACAAGAAAGCGAGTTGAAGAAAGGAGCTCAGGGGCACTGTACTTCACAAACCTGCAGAGTTATAAATGACAGCTATCCTCCAAAAATATATTGAAGTAAGCCTGCGAAGGGGACTTGAAAGCGGGGCTGAATTTCAGGAAAACGATTGCAGGGGGTAGACTGGAATTGCCCTGAAAGCATAGGAAAAGAGGCACAACGTCGACAATGATGCACTTGGCCAAAAAGGGCGTATGCGTTTTTTCCTGAATATATTCAGGAAAAAACGCATACGCCCTTTTTGGCCAACCAAGCAAGCCTGTAAAGGAAATCTGCACTACAATGAAATCTCACTGCCCCCCCGGGCAAAAGGGCCATCTGAAAAAAGTGTAATATCCAGAAAGGTAGGACAGGATATGGAGAACAGGGAGCCTTGTTATGCTGATTGGCAGGATGTAAATTGCCAGCAGCCACCCTGGAGAAGTGTATGGTGTTTCCTGAAACACGTAAGAAACAAAGCAACACAGCCTATGGCACTTCCACTTATGGTCCTATAGCTTACGGAAATTAAAATCAAAAACAGACAGCCACCCCAATATTTGGGACGGCTGTGTTCACAAGAAGCTCGTCTACAGTATCAGGTAAATATCCCAGAAAGCAAAAAATGGATAAAGAAGTTGTGGCACGTACGTGCAATGCAATATCACTCAGCAATGAAATCTGTGTCATCAGGCCCGTAGCAGCATAGTAAGTGGATGCAGGTACGGTGATTCTACGTGAACTACGTCACACAGAAAAAGAAACATCATAAGATATCACTAATACACGGAATGTAAACTTCACTACACATGAACTGAATTACAAAACAGAACAGTGTCTCAAATTTAGAAAACCAACTAGTGCTTGCTTATGGGGAAAGGTGCGTTGGGGTGCTGCATAAAACCAGAGACTGAAATTAGCACAGATAACATTCCATAAGCCAAATATGTAATAGACAAGACCTACTCCTTGCTCAACGAAATGGACTCAACACCACATATTCAACGCCGAGGAATATACCTGACTAGGAAGAATCTTAAAACCCATGGATATATATGTCTCCGTAAGAGAATCAAGCGTGTGTACAGCGGCGGAAATGCAGCAGTGAAAATCCGATAAATCCCATTATCAAAATAAATTTCGAAAACAAAACACAAAGACAGTGAAATAGAGAGCAATTCTTAAATAATTCACTCAGGGCATGTGATGCAACCGGGATTGACCACATCTACACCCAGAGCTGGTTGAGACATAAGGCTGGACACTTCTGGCTGATAGCACTGGTGAGTTTCGGTGATCAAATGCAGACCCTTTGAAGTCATACTGCATGGTACCCATTCCATGGGTCCCAACTCTCCAGGTTCAAGGGATTCTTCCTCCAGCTAAAACATGCATGGGAAACCCAGAGTATCGTCCACCGTGTGATTGGGAAACGATTTAAAATGCATCTCAGTTTTCGTATCCTGATCCTCGGGTTCACCATTCCAGATGCTTTACTAACACTCTCCCCGCTTGGAGAGTCAGTGCCTTTAACCTCCTGTTTGGCACAGCTTGCCATTTCTGTGCAAGATGAACAGGAATAAGGAGAACCAATGAGAGACTAGCTGTAGCTGTCTGCACGGGCAAATGTAACGCTCATTGCCCACCAGGAAGAGGAATTAAACAAAGGCTCAGTGTGCCCTGCTGGAAACAGATTAGGGCCTGAAGCAACCCTGCGGTTTTGTGCCCAGCTCACAAGAAAGCGAGTTGAAGAAAGGAGCTCAGGGGCACTGTACTTCACAACCCTGCAGAGTTATAAATGACAGCTATCCTCCAAAAATATATTGAAGTAAGCCTGCGAAGGGGACTTGAAAGCGGGGCTGAATTTCAGGAAAACGATTGCAGGGGGTAGACTGGAATTGCCCTGAAAGCATAGGAAAATTGGCACAAGGTCGACAATGATGCACTTGGTCAAAAAGGGCGTATGCGTTTTTTCCTGAATATATTCAGGAAAAAACGCATACGCCCTTTTTGGCCAACCAAGCAAGCCTGTAAAGGAAATCTGCACTACAATGAAATCTCACTGCCCCCCCGGGCAAAAGGGCCATCTGAAAAAAGTGTAAAATCCAGAAAGGTAGGACAGGATATGGAGAACAGGGAGCCTTGTTATGCTGATTGGCAGGATGTAAATTGCCAGCAGCCACCCTGGAGAAGTGTATGGTGTTTCCTGAAACACGTAAGAAACAAAGCAACACAGCCTATGGCACTTCCACTTATGGTCCTATAGCTTACGGAAATTAAAATCAAAAACAGACAGCCACCCCAATATTTGGGACGGCTGTGTTCACAAGAAGCTCGTCTACAGTATCAGGTAAATATCCCAGAAAGCAAAAAATGGATAAAGAAGTTGTGGCACGTACGTGCAATTCAATATCACTCAGCAATGAAATCTGTGTCATCAGGCCCGTAGCGGCATAGTGAGTGGATGCAGGTACGGTGATTCTACGTGAACTACGTCACACAGAAAAAGAAACATCATAAGATATCACTAATACACGGAATGTAAACTTGACTACACATGAACTGAATTACAAAAAAGAACAGGGTCTCAAATTTAGAAAACCAACTAGTGCTTGCTTATGGGGAAAGGTGCCTTGGGGTGCTGCATAAAACCAGAGACTGAAATTAGCACAGATAACTTTCAATAAGCCAAATATGTAATAGACAAGACCTACTCCTTGCTCAACGAAATGGACCCAACACCACATATTCAACGCCTAGGAATATACCTGACTAGGAAGAATCTTAAAACCCATGGATATATATGTCTCCGTAAGAGAATCAAGCGTGTGTACAGCGGCCGAAACGCAGCAGTGAAAATCCGATAAATCCCATTATCAAAATAAATTTCGAAAACAAAACACAAAGACAGTGAAATAGAGAGCAATTCTTAACTAATTCACTCAGGGCATGTGATGCAACCGGGATTGACCACATCTACACCCAGAGCTGGTTGAGACATAAGGCTGGACACTTCAGGCTGATAGCATTGGTGAGTTTCGGTGAGCAAATGCAGACCCTTTGAAGTCATACTGCATGGTACCCATTCCATGGGTCCCAACTCTCCAGGTTCAAGGGATTCTTCCTCCAGCTAAAACATGCATGGGAAACCCAGAGTATCGTCCACCGTGTGATTGGGAAATGATTTAAAATGCATCTCAGTTTTCGTTTCCTGGTCCTCGGGTTCACCATTCCAGATGCTTTACTAACACTCTCCCCGCTTGGAGAGTCAGTGCCTTTAACCTCCTGTTTGGCACAGCTTGCAATTTCTGTGCAAGATGAACAGGAATAGGGAGAACCAATGAGAGACTAGCTGTAGGTGTCTGCACGGGCAAATGTAACGCTCATTGCCCACCAGGAAGAGGAATTAAACAAAGGCTCAGTGTGCCCTGCTGGAAACAGATTAGGGCCTGAAGCAATCCTGCGGTTTTGTGCCCAGCTCACAAGAAAGCGAGTTGAAGAAAGGAGCTCAGGGGCACTGTACTTCACAAACCTGCAGAGTGATAAATGACAGCTATCCTCCAAAAATATATTGAAGTAAGCCTGCGAAGGGGACTTGAAAGCGGGGCTGAATTTCAGGAAAACGATTGCAGGGGGTAGACTGGAATTGCCCTGAAAGCATAGGAAAAGAGGCACAACGTCGACAATGATGCACTTGGCCAAAAAGGGCGTATGCGTTTTTTCCTGAATATATTCAGGAAAAAACGCATACGCCCTTTTTGGCCAACCAAGCAAGCCTGTAAAGGAAATCTGCACTACACTGAAATCTCACTGCCCCCCCGGGCAATAGGGCCATCTGAAAAAAGTGTAAAATCCAGAAAGGTAGGACAGGATATGGAGAACAGGGAGCCTTGTTATGCTGATTGGCAGGATGTAAATTGCCAGCAGCCACCCTGGAGAAGTGTATGGTGTTTCCTGAAACACGTAAGAAACAAAGCAACACAGCCTATGGCACTTCCACTTATGGTCCTATAGCTTACGGAAATTAAAATCAAAAACAGACAGCCACCCCAATATTTGGGACGGCTGTGTTCACAAGAAGCTCGTCTACAGTATCAGGGAAATATCCCAGAAAGCAAGAAATGGATAAAGAAGTTGTGGCACGTACGTGCAATGCAATATCACTCAGCAATGAAATCTGTGTCATCAGGCCCGTAGCGGCATAGTAAGTGGATGCAGGTACGGTGATTCTACGTGAACTACGTCACACAGAAAAAGAAACATCATAAGATATCACTAATACACGGAATGTAAACTTGACTACACATGAACTGAATTACAAAACAGAACAGGGTCTCAAATTTAGAAAACCAACTAGTGCTTGCTTATGGGGAAAGGTGCGTTGGGGTGCTGCATAAAACCAGAGACTGAAATTAGCACAGATAACATTCCATAAGCCAAATATGTAATAGACAAGACCTACTCCTTGCTCAACGAAATGGACTCAACACCACATATTCAACGCCTAGGAATATACCTGACTAGGAAGAATCTTAAAACCCATGGATATATATGTCTCCGTAAGAGAATCAAGCGTGTGTACAGCAGCGGAAATGCAGCAGTGAAAATCCGATAAATCCCATTATCAAAATAAATTTCGAAAACAAAACACAAAGACAGTGAAATAGAGAGCAATTCTTAAATAATTCACTCAGGGCATGTGATGCAACCGGGATTGACCACATCTACACCCAGAGCTGGTTGAGACATAAGGCTGGACACTTCTGGCTGATAGCACTGGTGAGTTTCGGTGAGCAAATGCAGACCCTTTGAAGTCATACTGCATGGTACCCATTCCATGGGTCCCAACTCTCCAGGTTCAAGGCATTCTTCCTCCAGCTAAAACATGCATGGGAAACCCAGAGTATCGTCCACCGTGTGATTGGGAAACGATTTAAAATGCATCTCAGTTTTCGTATCCTGATCCTCGGGTTCACCATTCCAGAGGCTTTACCAACACTCTCCCCGCTTGGAGAGTCAGTGCCTTTAACCTCCTGTTTGGCACAGCTCGCAATTTCTGCGCAAGATGAACAGGAATAGGGAGAACCAATGAGAGACTAGCTGTAGGTGTCCTCACGGGCAAATGTAACGCTCATTGCCCACCAGGAAGAGGAATTAAACAAAGGCTCAGTGTGCCCTGCTGGAAACAGATTAGGGCCTGAAGCAACCCTGCTGTTTTGTGCCCAGCTCACAAGAAAGCGAGTTGAAGAAAGGAGCTCAGGGGCACTGTACTTCACAAACCTGCAGAGTTATAAATGACAGCTATCCTCCAAAAATATATTGAAGTAAGCCTGCGAAGGGGACTTGAAAGCGGGGCTGAATTTCAGGAAAACGATTGCAGGGGGTAGACTGGAATTGCCCTGAAAGCATAGGAAAAGAGGCACAACGTCGCCAATGATGCACTTGGTCAAAAAGGGCGTATGCGTTTTTTCCTGAATATATACAGGAAAAAACGCATACGCCCTTTTTGGCCAACCAAGCAAGCCTGTAAAGGAAATCTGCACTACAATGAAATCTCACTGCCCCCCCCCGGGCAAAAGGGCCATCTGAAAAAAGTGTAAAATCCAGAAAGGTAGGACAGGATATGGAGAACAGGGAGCCTTGTTATGCTGATTGGCAGGATGTAAATTGCCAGCAGCCACCCTGGAGAAGTGTATGGTGTTTCCTGAAACACGTAAGAAACAAAGCAACACAGCCTATGGCACTTCCACTTATGGTCCTATAGCTTACGGAAATTAAAATCAAAAACAGACAGCCACCCCAATATTTGGGACGGCTGTGTTCACAAGAAGCTCGTCTACAGTATCAGGTAAATATCCCAGAAAGCAAAAAATGGATAAAGAAGTTGTGGCACGTACGTGCAATGCAATATCACTCAGCAATGAAATCTGTGTCATCAGGCCCGTAGCGGCATAGTGAGAGGATGCAGGTACGGTGATTCTACGTGAACTACGTCACACAGAAAAGGAAACATCATAAGATATCACTAATACACGGAATGTAAACTTGACTACACATGAACTGAATTACAAAACAGAACAGGGTCTCAAATTTAGAAAACCAACTAGTGCTTGCTTATGGGGAAAGGTGCGTTGGGGTGCTGCATAAAACCAGAGACTGAAATTAGCACAGATAACATTCCATAAGCCAAATATGTAATAGACAAGACCTACTCCTTGCTCAACGAAATGGACTCAACACCACATATTCAACGCCTAGGAATATACCTGACTAGGAAGAATCTTAAAACCCATGGATATATATGTCTCCGTAAGAGAATCAAGCGTGTGTACAGCAGCGGAAATGCAGCAGTGAAAATCCGATAAATCCCATTATCAAAATAAATTTCGAAAACAAAACACAAAGACAGTGAAATAGAGAGCAATTCTTAAATAATTCACTCAGGGCATGTGATGCAACCGGGATTGACCACATCTACACCCAGAGCTGGTTGAGACATAAGGCTGGACACTTCTGGCTGATAGCACTGGTGAGTTTCGGTGAGCAAATGCAGACCCTTTGAAGTCATACTGCATGGTACCCATTCCATGGGTCCCAACTCTCCAGGTTCAAGGCATTCTTCCTCCAGCTAAAACATGCATGGGAAACCCAGAGTATCGTCCACCGTGTGATTGGGAAACGATTTAAAATGCATCTCAGTTTTCGTATCCTGATCCTCGGGTTCAGCATTCCAGAGGCTTTACCAACACTCTACCCGCTTGGAGAGTCAGTGCCTTTAACCTCCTGTTTGGCACAGCTTGCCATTTCTGTGCAAGATGAACAGGAATAGGGAGAACCAATGAGAGACTAGCTGTAGGTGTCTGCACGGGCAAATGTAACGCTCATTGCCCACCAGGAAGAGGAATTAAACAAAGGCTCAGTGTGCCCTGCTGGAAACAGATTAGGGCCTGAAGCAACCCTGCGGTTTTGTGCCCAGCTCACAAGAAAGCGAGTTGAAGAAAGGAGCTCAGGGGCACTGTACTTCACAAACCTGCAGAGTTATAAATGACAGCTATCCTCCAAAAATATATTGAAGTAAGCCTGCGAAGGGGACTTGAAAGCGGGGCTGAATTTCAGGAAAACGATTGCAGGGGGTAGACTGGAATTGCCCTGAAAGCATAGGAAAAGAGGCACAACGTCGCCAATGATGCACTTGGTCAAAAAGGGCGTATGCGTTTTTTCCTGAATATATACGGGAAAAAACGCATACGCCCTTTTTGGCCAACCAAGCAAGCCTGTAAAGGAAATCTGCACTACAATGAAATCTCACTGCCCCCCCCCGGGCAAAAGGGCCATCTGAAAAAAGTGTAAAATCCAGAAAGGTAGGACAGGATATGGAGAACAGGGAGCCTTGTTATGCTGATTGGCAGGATGTAAATTGCCAGCAGCCACCCTGGAGAAGTGTATGGTGTTTCCTGAAACACGTAAGAAACAAAGCAACACAGCCTATGGCACTTCCAATTATGGTCCTATAGCTTACGGAAATTAAAATCAAAAACAGACAGCCACCCCAATATTTGGGACGGCTGTGTTCACAAGAAGCTCGTCTACAGTATCAGGTAAATATCCCAGAAAGCAAAAAATGGATAAAGAAGTTGTGGCACGTACGTGCAATGCAATATCACTCAGCAATGAAATCTGTGTCATCAGGCCCGTAGCGGCATAGTAAGTGGATGCAGGTACGGTGATTCTACGTGAACTACGTCACACAGAAAAAGAAACATCATAAGATATCACTAATACACGGAATGTAAACTTCACTACACATGAACTGAATTACAAAACAGAACAGGGTCTCAAATTTAGAAAACCAACTAGTGCTTGCTTATGGGGAAAGGTGCGTTGGGGTGCTGCATAAAACCAGAGACTGAAATTAGCACAGATAACATTCCATAAGCCAAATATGTAATAGACAAGACCTACTCCTTGCTCAACGAAATGGACTCAACACCACATATTCAACGCCTAGGAGTATACCTGACTAGGAAGAATCTTAAAACCCATGGATATATATGTCTCCGTAAGAGAATCAAGCGTGTGTACAGCGGCGGAAACGCAGCAGTGAAAATCCGATAAATCCCATTATCAAAATAAATTTCGAAAACAAAACACAAAGACAGTGAAATAGAGAGCAATTCTTAAATAATTCACTCAGGGCATGTGATGCAACCGGGATTGACCACATCTACACCCAGAGCTGGTTGAGACATAAGGCTGGACACTTCTGGCTGATAGCACTGGTGAGTTTCGGTGAGCAAATGCAGACCCTTTGAAGTCATACTGCATGGTACCCATTCCATGGGTCCCAACTCTCCAGGTTCAAGGCATTCTTCCTCCAGCTAAAACATGCATGGGAAACCCAGAGTATCGTCCACCGTGTGATTGGGAAACGATTTAAAATGCATCTCAGTTTTCATATCCTTGTCCTCGGGTTCACCATTCCAGATGCTTTACTAACACTCTCCCCGCTTGGAGAGTCAGTGCCTTTAACCTCCTGTTTGGCACAGCTTGCAATTTCTGTGCAAGATGAACAGGAATAGGGAGAACCAATGAGAGACTAGCTGTAGGTGTCTGCACGGGCAAATGTAACGCTCATTGCCCACCAGGAAGAGGAATTAAACAAAGGCTCAGTGTGCCCTGCTGGAAACAGATTATGGCCTGAAGCAATCCTGCGGTTTTGTGCCCAGCTCACAAGAAAGCGAGTTGAAGAAAGGAGCTCAGGGGCACTGTACTTCACAAACCTGCAGAGTTATAAATGACAGCTATCCTCCAAAAATATATTGAAGTAAGCCTGCGAAGGGGACTTGAAAGCGGGGCTGAATTTCAGGAAAACGATTGCAGGGGGTAGACTGGAATTGCCCTGAAAGCATAGGAAAAGAGGCACAACGTCGACAATGATGCACTTGGCCAAAAAGGGCGTATGCGTTTTTTCCTGAATATATTCAGGAAAAAACGCATACGCCCTTTTTGGCCAACCAAGCAAGCCTGTAAAGGAAATCTGCACTACAATGAAATCTCACTGCCCCCCCGGGGCAAAAGGGCCATCTGAAAAAAGTGTAAAATCCAGAAAGGTAGGACAGGATATGGAGAACAGGGAGCCTTGTTATGCTGATTGGCAGGATGTAAATTGCCAGCAGCCACCCTGGAGAAGTGTATGGTGTTTCCTGAAACACGTAAGAAACAAAGCAACACAGCCTATGGCACTTCCACTTATGGTCCTATAGCTTACGGAAATTAAAATCAAAAACAGACAGCCACCCCAATATTTGGGACGGCTGTGTTCACAAGAAGCTCGTCTACAGTATCAGGTAAATATCCCAGAAAGCAAAAAATGGATAAAGAAGTTGTGGCACGTACGTGCAATGCAATATCACTCAGCAATGAAATCTGTGTCATCAGGCCCGTAGCGGCATAGTAAGTGGATGCAGGTGCGGTGATTCTACGTGAACTACGTCACACAGAAAAAGAAACATCATAAGATATCACTAATACACGGAATGTAAACTTCACTACACATGAACTGAATTACAAAACAGAACAGGGTCTCAAATTTAGAAAACCAACTAGTGCTTGCTTATGGGGAAAGGTGCGTTGGGGTGCTGCATAAAACCAGAGACTGAAATTAGCACAGATAACATTCCATAAGCCAAATATGTAATAGACAAGACCTACTCCTTGCTCAACGAAATGGACTCAACACCACATATTCAACGCCTAGGAATATACCTGACTAGGAAGAATCTTAAAACCCATGGATATATATGTCTCCGTAAGAGAATCAAGCATGTGTACAGCAGCGGAAATGCAGCAGTGAAAATCCGATAAATCCCATTATCAAAATAAATTTCGAAAACAAAACACAAAGACAGTGAAATAGAGAGCAATTCTTAAATAATTCACTCAGGGCATGTGATGCAACCGGGATTGACCACATCTACACCCAGAGCTGGTTGAGACATAAGGCTGGACACTTCTGGCTGATAGCACTGGTGAGTTTCGGTGAGCAAATGCAGACCCTTTGAAGTCATACTGCATGGTACCCATTCCATGGGTCCCAACTCTCCAGGTTCAAGGCATTCTTCCTCCAGCTAAAACATGCATGGGAAACCCAGAGTATCGTCCACCGTGTGATTGGGAAACGATTTAAAATGCATCTCAGTTTTCGTATCCTGGTCCTCGGGTTCACCATTCCAGATGCTTTACTAACACTCTCCCCGCTTGGAGAGTCAGTGCCTTTAACCTCCTGTTTGGCACAGCTTGCCATTTCTGTGCAAGATGAACAGGAATAGGGAGAACCAATGAGAGACTAGCTGTAGGTGTCTGCACGGGCAAATGTAACGCTCATTGCCCACCAGGAAGAGGAATTAAACAAAGGCTCAGTGTGCCCTGCTGGAAACAGATTAGGGCCTGAAGCAATCCTGCGGTTTTGTGCCCAGCTCACAAGAAAGCGAGTTGAAGAAAGGAGCTCAGGGGCACTGTACTTCACAAACCTGCAGAGTTATAAATGACAGCTATCCTCCAAAAATATATTGAAGTAAGCCTGCGAAGGGGACTTGAAAGCGGGGCTGAATTTCAGGAAAACGATTGCAGGGGGTAGACTGGAATTGCCCTGAAAGCATAGGAAAAGAGGCAGAACGTCGACAATGATGCACTTGGCCAAAAAGGGCGTATACGTTTTTTCCTGAATATATTCAGGAAAAAACGCATACGCCCTTTTTGGCCAACCAAGCAAGCCTGTAAAGGAAATCTGCACTACAATGAAATCTCACTGCCCCCCCGGGCAAAAGGGCCATCTGAAAAAAGTGTAAAATCCAGAAAGGTAGGACAGGATATGGAGAACAGGGAGCCTTGTTATGCTGATTGGCAGGATGTAAATTGCCAGCAGCCACCCTGGAGAAGTGTATGGTGTTTCCTGAAACACGTAAGAAACAAAGCAACACAGCCTATGGCACTTCCACTTATGGTCCTATAGCTTACGGAAATTAAAATCAAAAACAGACAGCCACCCCAATATTTGGGACGGCTGTGTTCACAAGAAGCTCGTCTACAGTATGAGGTAAATATCCCAGAAAGCAAAAAATGGATAAAGAAGTTGTGGCACGTACGTACAATGCAATATCACTCAGCAATGAAATCTGTGTCATCAGGCCCGTAGCGGCATAGTGAGTGGATGCAGGTACGGTGATTCTACGTGAACTACGTCACACAGAAAAAGAAACATCATAAGATATCACTAATACACGGAATGTAAACTTGACTACACATGAACTGAATTACAAAAAAGAACAGGGTCTCAAATTTAGAAAACCAACTAGTGCTTGCTTATGGGGAAAGGTGCCTTGGGGTGCTGCATAAAACCAGAGACTGAAATTAGCACAGATAACTTTCCATAAGCCAAATATGTAATAGACAAGACCTACTCCTTGCTCAATGAAATGGACCCAACACCACATATTCAACGCCTAGGAATATACCTGACTAGGAAGAATCTTAAAACCCATGGATATATATGTCTCCGTAAGAGAATCAAGCGTGTGTACAGCGGCCGAAACGCAGCAGTGAAAATCCGATAAATCCCATTATCAAAATAAATTTCGAAAACAAAACACAAAGACAGTGAAATAGAGAGCAATTCTTAACTAATTCACTCAGGGCATGTGATGCAACCGGGATTGACCACATCTACACCCAGAGCTGGTTGAGACATAAGGCTGGACACTTCAGGCTGATAGCATTGGTGAGTTTCGGTGAGCAAATGCAGACCCTTTGAAGTCATACTGCATGGTACCCATTCCATGGGTCCCAACTCTCCAGGTACAAGGGATTCTTCCTCCAGCTAAAACATGCATGGGAAACCCAGAGTATCGTCCACCGTGTGATTGGGAAACGATTTAAAATGCATCTCAGTTTTCGTATCCTGGTCCTCGGGTTCACCATTCCAGATGCTTTACTAACACTCTCCCCGCTTGGAGAGTCAGTGCCTTTAACCTCCTGTTTGGCACAGCTTGCAATTTCTGTGCAAGATGAACAGGAATAGGGAGAACCAATGAGAGACTAGCTGTAGGTGTCTGCACGGGCAAATGTAACGCTCATTGCCCACCAGGAAGTGGAATTAAACAAAGGCTCAGTGTGCCCTGCTGGAAAAAGATTAGGGCCTGAAGCAATCCTGCGGTTTTGTGCCCAGCTCACAAGAAAGCGAGTTGAAGAAAGGAGCTCAGGGGCACTGTACTTCACAAACCTGCAGAGTTATAAATGACAGCTATCCTCCAAAAATATATTGAAGTAAGCCTGCGAAGGGGACTTGAAAGCGGGGCTGAATTTCAGGAAAACGATTGCAGGGGGTAGACTGGAATTGCCCTGAAAGCATAGGAAAAGAGGCACAACGTCGACAATGATGCACTTGGCCAAAAAGGGCATATGCGTTTTTTCCTGAATATATTCAGGAAAAAACGCATACGCCCTTTTTGGCCAACCAAGCAAGCCTGTAAAGGAAATCTGCACTACAATGAAATCTCACTGCCCCCCCGGGGCAAAAGGGCCATCTGAAAAAAGTGTAAAATCCAGAAAGGTAGGACAGGATATGGAGAACAGGGAGCCTTGTTATGCTGATTGGCAGGATGTAAATTGCCAGCAGCCACCCTGGAGAAGTGTATGGTGTTTCCTGAAACACGTAAGAAACAAAGCAACACAGCCTATGGCACTTCCACTTATGGTCCTATAGCTTACGGAAATTAAAATCAAAAACAGACAGCCACCCCAATATTTGGGACGGCTGTGTTCACAAGAAGCTCGTCTACAGTATCAGGTAAATATCCCAGAAAGCAAAAAATGGATAAAGAAGTTGTGGCACGTACGTGCAATGCAATATCACTCAGCAATGAAATCTGTGTCATCAGGCCCGTAGCGGCATAGTAAGTGGATGCAGGTGCGGTGATTCTACGTGAACTACGTCACACAGAAAAAGAAACATCATAAGATATCACTAATACACGGAATGTAAACTTCACTACACATGAACTGAATTACAAAACAGAACAGGGTCTCAAATTTAGAAAAACAACTAGTGCTTGCTTATGGGGAAAGGTGCGTTGGGGTGCTGCATAAAACCAGAGACTGAAATTAGCACAGATAACATTCCATAAGCCAAATATGTAATAGACAAGACCTACTCCTTGCTCAACGAAATGGACTCAACACCACATATTCAACGCCTAGGAATATACCTGACTAGGAAGAATCTTAAAACCCATGGATATATATGTCTCCGTAAGAGAAAAAAGCGTGTGTACAGCAGCGGAAATGCAGCAGTGAAAATCCGATAAATCCCATTATCAAAATAAATTTCGAAAACAAAACACAAAGACAGTGAAATAGAGAGCAATTCTTAAATAATTCACTCAGGGCATGTGATGCAACCGGGATTGACCACATCTACACCCAGAGCTGGTTGAGACATAAGGCTGGACACTTCTGGATGATAGCACTGGTGAGTTTCGGTGAGCAAATGCAGACCCTTTGAAGTCATACTGCATGGTACCCATTCCATGGGTCCCAACTCTCCAGGTTCAAGGCA
The DNA here is from genome assembly GCF_963924675.1 of Phocoena phocoena. Taxonomy (NCBI): domain Eukaryota; kingdom Metazoa; phylum Chordata; class Mammalia; order Artiodactyla; family Phocoenidae; genus Phocoena; species Phocoena phocoena. The sequence goes on along the minus strand of NW_027077512.1, from coordinate 444,816 downwards.
TTCTTCCTCCAGCTAAAACATGCATGGGAAACCCAGAGTATCGTCCACCGTGTGATTGGGAAACGATTTAAAATGCATCTCAGTTTTCGTATCCTGGTCCTCGGGTTCACCATTCCAGATGCTTTACTAACACTCTCCCCGCTTGGAGAGTCAGTGCCTTTAACCTCCTGTTTGGCACAGCTTGCCATTTCTGTGCAAGATGAACAGGAATAGGGAGAACCAATGAGAGACTAGCTGTAGGTGTCTGCACGGGCAAATGTAACGCTCATTGCCCACCAGGAAGAGGAATTAAACAAAGTCTCAGTGTGCCCTGCTGGAAACAGATTAGGGCCTGAAGCAATCCTGCGGTTTTGTGCCCAGCTCACAAGAAAGCGAGTTGAAGAAAGGAGCTCAGGGGCACTGTACTTCACAAACCTGCAGAGTTATAAATGACAGCTATCCTCCAAAAATATATTGAAGTAAGCCTGCGAAGGGGACTTGAAAGCGGGGCTGAATTTCAGGAAAACGATTGAAGGGGGTAGACTGGAATTGCCCTGAAAGCATAGGAAAAGAGGCAGAACGTCGACAATGATGCACTTGGCCAAAAAGGGCATATGCGTTTTTTCCTGAATATATTCAGGAAAAAACGCATACGCCCTTTTTGGCCAACCAAGCAAGCCTGTAAAGGAAATCTGCACTACAATGAAATCTCACTGCCCCCCCGGGCAAAAGGGCCATCTGAAAAAAGTGTAAAATCCAGAAAGGTAGGACAGGATATGGAGAACAGGGAGCCTTGTTATGCTGATTGGCAGGATGTAAATTGCCAGCAGCCACCCTGGAGAAGTGTATGGTGTTTCCTGAAACACGTAAGAAACAAAGCAACACAGCCTATGGCACTTCCACTTATGGTCCTATAGCTTACGGAAATTAAAATCAAAAACAGACAGCCACCCCAATATTTGGGACGGCTGTGTTCACAAGAAGCTCGTCTACAGTATGAGGTAAATATCCCAGAAAGCAAAAAATGGATAAAGAAGTTGTGGCACGTACGTACAATGCAATATCACTCAGCAATGAAATCTGTGTCATCAGGCCCGTAGCGGCATAGTGAGTGGATGCAGGTACGGTGATTCTACGTGAACTACGTCACACAGAAAAAGAAACATCATAAGATATCACTAATACACGGAATGTAAACTTGACTACACATGAACTGAATTACAAAAAAGAACAGGGTCTCAAATTTAGAAAACCAACTAGTGCTTGCTTATGGGGAAAGGTGCCTTGGGGTGCTGCATAAACCCAGAGACTGAAATTAGCACAGATAACTTTCCATAAGCCAAATATGTAATAGACAAGACCTACTCCTTGCTCAATGAAATGGACCCAACACCACATATTCAACGCCTAGGAATATACCTGACTAGGAAGAATCTTAAAACCCATGGATATATATGTCTCCGTAAGAGAATCAAGCGTGTGTACAGCGGCCGAAACGCAGCAGTGAAAATCCGATAAATCCCATTATCAAAATAAATTTCGAAAACAAAACACAAAGACAGTGAAATAGAGAGCAATTCTTAACTAATTCACTCAGGGCATGTGATGCAACCGGGATTGACCACATCTACACCCAGAGCTGGTTGAGACATAAGGCTGGACACTTCAGGCTGATAGCATTGGTGAGTTTCGGTGAGCAAATGCAGACCCTTTGAAGTCATACTGCATGGTACCCATTCCATGGGTCCCAACTCTCCAGGTTCAAGGGATTCTTCCTCCAGCTAAAACATGCATGGGAAACCCAGAGTATCGTCCACCGTGTGATTGGGAAACGATTTAAAATGCATCTCAGTTTTCGTATCCTGGTCCTCGGGTTCACCATTCCAGATGCTTTACTAACACTCTCCCCGCTTGGAGAGTCAGTGCCTTTAACCTCCTGTTTGGCACAGCTTGCAATTTCTGTGCAAGATGAACAGGAATAGGGAGAACCAATGAGAGACTAGCTGTAGGTGTCTGCACGGGCAAATGTAACGCTCATTGCCCACCAGGAAGAGGAATTAAACAAAGGCTCAGTGTGCCCTGCTGGAAACAGATTAGGGCCTGAAGCAATCCTGCGGTTTTGTGCCCAGCTCACAAGAAAGCGAGTTGAAGAAAGGAGCTCAGGGGCACTGTACTTCACAAACCTGCAGAGTTATAAATGACAGCTATCCTCCAAAAATATATTGAAGTAAGCCTGCGAAGGGGACTTGAAAGCGGGGCTGAATTTCAGGAAAACGATTGCAGGGGGTAGACTGGAATTGCCCTGAAAGCATAGGAAAAGAGGCACAACGTCGACAATGATGCACTTGGCCAAAAAGGGCATATGCGTTTTTTCCTGAATATATTCAGGAAAAAACGCATACGCCCTTTTTGGCCAACCAAGCAAGCCTGTAAAGGAAATCTGCACTACAATGAAATCTCACTGCCCCCCCGGGGCAAAAGGGCCATCTGAAAAAAGTGTAAAATCCAGAAAGGTAGGACAGGATATGGAGAACAGGGAGCCTTGTTATGCTGATTGGCAGGATGTAAATTGCCAGCAGCCACCCTGGAGAAGTGTATGGTGTTTCCTGAAACACGTAAGAAACAAAGCAACACAGCCTATGGCACTTCCACTTATGGTCCTATAGCTTACGGAAATTAAAATCAAAAACAGACAGCCACCCCAATATTTGGGACGGCTGTGTTCACAAGAAGCTCGTCTACAGTATCAGGTAAATATCCCAGAAAGCAAAAAATGGATAAAGAAGTTGTGGCACGTACGTGCAATGCAATATCACTCAGCAATGAAATCTGTGTCATCAGGCCCGTAGCGGCATAGTAAGTGGATGCAGGTGCGGTGATTCTACGTGAACTACGTCACACAGAAAAAGAAACATCATAAGATATCACTAATACACGGAATGTAAACTTCACTACACATGAACTGAATTACAAAACAGAACAGGGTCTCAAATTTAGAAAACCAACTAGTGCTTGCTTATGGGGAAAGGTGCGTTGGGGTGCTGCATAAAACCAGAGACTGAAATTAGCACAGATAACATTCCATAAGCCAAATATGTAATAGACAAGACCTACTCCTTGCTCAACGAAATGGACTCAACACCACATATTCAACGCCTAGGAATATACCTGACTAGGAAGAATCTTAAAACCCATGGATATATATGTCTCCGTAAGAGAAACAAGCGTGTGTACAGCAGCGGAAATGCAGCAGTGAAAATCCGATAAATCCCATTATCAAAATAAATTTCGAAAACAAAACACAAAGACAGTGAAATAGAGAGCAATTCTTAAATAATTCACTCAGGGCATGTGATGCAACCGGGATTGACCACATCTACACCCAGAGCTGGTTGAGACATAAGGCTGGACACTTCTGGCTGATAGCACTGGTGAGTTTCGGTGAGCAAATGCAGACCCTTTGAAGTCATACTGCATGGTACCCATTCCATGGGTCCCAACTCTCCAGGTTCAAGGCATTCTTCCTCCAGCTAAAACATGCATGGGAAACCCAGAGTATCGTCCACCGTGTGATTGGGAAACGATTTAAAATGCATCTCAGTTTTCGTATCCTGGTCCTCGTGTTCACCATTCCAGATGCTTTACTAACACTCTCCCCGCTTGGAGAGTCAGTGCCTTTAACCTCCTGTTTGGCACAGCTTGCCATTTCTGTGCAAGATGAACAGGAATAGGGAGAACCAATGAGAGACTAGCTGTAGGTGTCTGCACGGGCAAATGTAACGCTCATTGCCCACCAGGAAGAGGAATTAAACAAAGGCTCAGTGTGCCCTGCTGGAAACAGATTAGGGCCTGAAGCAATCCTGCGGTTTTGTGCCCAGCTCACAAGAAAGCGAGTTGAAGAAAGGAGCTCAGGGGCACTGTACTTCACAAACCTGCAGAGTTATAAATGACAGCTATCCTCCAAAAATATATTGAAGTAAGCCTGTGAAGGGGACTTGAAAGCGGGGCTGAATTTCAGGAAATCGATTGCAGGGGGTAGACTGGAATTGCCCTGAAAGCATAGGAAAAGAGGCACAACGTCGACAATGATGCACTTGGCCAAAAAGGGCGTATGCGTTTTTTCCTGAATATATTCAGGAAAAAACGCATACGCCCTTTTTGGCCAACCAAGCAAGCCTGTAAAGGAAATCTGCACTACAATGAAATCTCACTGCCCCCCCGGGCAAAAGGGCCATCTGAAAAAAGTGTAAAATCCAGAAAGGTAGGACAGGATATGGAGAACAGGGAGCCTTGTTATGCTGATTGGCAGGATGTAAATTGCCAGCAGCCACCCTGGAGAAGTGTATGGTGTTTCCTGAAACACGTAAGAAACAAAGCAACACAGCCTATGGCACTTCCACTTATGGTCCTATAGCTTACGGAAATTAAAATCAAAAACAGACAGCCACCCCAATATTTGGGACGGCTGTGTTCACAAGAAGCTCGTCTACAGTATCAGGTAAATATCCCAGAAAGCAAAAAATGGATAAAGAAGTTGTGGCACGTACGTACAATGCACTATCACTCAGCAATGAAATCTGTGTCATCAGGCCCGTAGCGGCATAGTGAGTGGATGCAGGTACGGTGATTCTACGTGAACTACGTCACACAGAAAAAGAAACATCATAAGATATCACTAATACACGGAATGTAAACTTGACTACACATGAACTGAATTACAAAAAAGAACAGGGTCTCAAATTTAGAAAACCAACTAGTGCTTGCTTATGGGGAAAGGTGCCTTGGGGTGCTGCATAAAACCAGAGACTGAAATTAGCACAGATAACTTTCCATAAGCCAAATATGTAATAGACAAGACCTACTCCTTGCTCAATGAAATAGACCCAACACCACATATTCAACGCCTAGGAATATACCTGACTAGGAAGAATCTTAAAACCCATGGATATATATGTCTCCGTAAGAGAATCAAGCGTGTGTACAGCGGCCGAAACGCAGCAGTGAAAATCCGATAAATCCCATTATCAAAATAAATTTCGAAAACAAAACACAAAGACAGTGAAATAGAGAGCAATTCTTAACTAATTCACTCAGGGCATGTGATGCAACCGGGATTGACCACATCTACACCCAGAGCTGGTTGAGACATAAGGCTGGACACTTCAGGCTGATAGCATTGGTGAGTTTCGGTGAGCAAATGCAGACCCTTTGAAGTCATACTGCATGGTACCCATTCCATGGGTCCCAACTCTCCAGGTTCAAGGGATTCTTCCTCCAGCTAAAACATGCATGGGAAACCCAGAGTATCGTCCACCGTGTGATTGGGAAATGATTTAAAATGCATCTCAGTTTTCGTTTCCTGGTCCTCGGGTTCACCATTCCAGATGCTTTACTAACACTCTCCCCGCTTGGAGAGTGAGTGCCTTTAACCTCCTGTTTCGCACAGCTTGCAATTTCTGTGCAAGATGAACAGGAATAGGGAGAACCAATGAGAGACTAGCTGTAGGTGTCTGCACGGGCAAATGTAACGCTCATTGCCCACCAGGAAGAGGAATTAAACAAAGGCTCAGTGTGCCCTGCTGGAAACAGATTAGGGCCTGAAGCAATCCTGCGGTTTTGTGCCCAGCTCACAAGAAAGCGAGTTGAAGAAAGGAGCTCAGGGGCACTCTACTTCACAAACCTGCAGAGTTATAAATGACAGCTATCCTCCAAAAATATATTGAAGTAAGCCTGCGAAGGGGACTTGAAAGCGGGGCTGAATTTCAGGAAAACGATTGCAGGGGGTAGACTGGAATTGCCCTGAAAGCATAGGAAAAGAGGCACAACGTCGACAATGATGCACTTGGCCAAAAAGGGCGTATGCGTTTTTTCCTGAATATATTCAGGAAAAAACGCATACGCCCTTTTTGGCCAACCAAGCAAGCCTGTAAAGGAAATCTGCACTACAATGAAATCTCACTGCCCCCCCGGGCAAAAGGGCCATCTGAAAAAAGTGTAAAATCCAGAAAGGTAGGACAGGATATGGAGAACAGGGAGCCTTGTTATGCTGATTGGCAGGATGTAAATTGCCAGCAGCCACCCTGGAGAAGTGTATGGTGTTTCCTGAAACACGTAAGAAACAAAGCAACACAGCCTATGGCACTTCCACTTATGGTCCTATAGCTTACGGAAATTAAAATCAAAAACATACAGCCACCCCAATATTTGGGACGGCTGTGTTCACAAGAAGCTCGTCTACAGTATCAGGTAAATATCCCAGAAAGCAAAAAATGGATAAAGAAGTGGTGGCACGTACGTACAATGCAATATCACTCAGCAATGAAATCTGTGTCATCAGGCCCATAGAGGCATAGTGAGTGGATGCAGGTACGGTGATTCTACGTGAACTACGTCACACAGAAAAAGAAACATCATAAGATATCACTAATACACGGAATGTAAACTTGACTACACATGAACTGAATTACAAAAAAGAACAGGGTCTCAAATTTAGAAAACCAACTAGTGCTTGCTTATGGGGAAAGGTGCCTTGGGGTGCTGCATAAAACCAGAGACTGAAATTAGCACAGATAACTTTCCATAAGCCAAATATGTAATAGACAAGACCTACTCCTTGCTCAATGAAATGGACCCAACACCACATATTCAACGCCTAGGAATATACCTGACTAGGAAGAATCTTAAAACCCATGGATATATATGTCTCCGTAAGAGAATCAAGCGTGTGTACAGCGGCCGAAACGCAGCAGTGAAAATCCGATAAATCCCATTATCAAAATAAATTTCGAAAACAAAACACAAAGACAGTGAAATAGAGAGCAATTTTTAAATAATTCACTCAGGGCATGTGATGCAACTGGGATTGACCACATCTACACCCAGAGCTGGTTGAGACATAAGGCTGGACACTTCAGGCTGATAGCATTGGTGAGTTTCGGTGAGCAAATGCAGACCCTTTGAAGTCATACTGCATGGTACCCATTCCATGGGTCCCAACTCTCCAGGTTCAAGGGATTCTTCCTCCAGCTAAAACATGCATGGGAAACCCAGAGTATCGTCCACCGTGTGATTGGGAAATGATTTAAAATGCATCTCAGTTTTCGTTTCCTGGTCCTCGGGTTCAACATTCCAGATGCTTTACTAACACTCTCCCCGCTTGGAGAGTCAGTGCCTTTAACCTCCTGTTTCGCACAGCTTGCAATTTCTGTGCAAGATGAACAGGAATAGGGAGAACCAATGAGAGACTAGCTGTAGGTGTCTGCACGGGCAAATGTAACGCTCATTGCCCACCAGGAAGAGGAATTAAACAAAGGCTCAGTGTGCCCTGCTGGAAACAGATTAGGGCCTGAAGCAATCCTGCGGTTTTGTGCCCAGCTCACAAGAAAGCGAGTTGAAGAAAGGAGCTCAGGGGCACTGTACTTCACAAACCTGCAGAGTTATAAATGACAGCTATCCTCCAAAAATATATTGAAGTAAGCCTGGGAAGGGGACTTGAACGCGGGGCTGAATTTCAGGAAAACGATTGCAGGGGGTAGACTGGAATTGCCCTGAAAGCATAGGAAAAGAGGCACAACGTCGACAATGATGCACTTGGCCAAAAAGGGCGTATGCGTTTTTTCCTGAATATATTCAGGAAAAAACGCATACGCCCTTTTTGGCCAACCAAGCAAGCCTGTAAAGGAAATCTGCACTACAATGAAATCTCACTGCCCCCCCGGGCAAAAGGGCCATCTGAAAAAAGTGTAAAATCCAGAAAGGTAGGACAGGATATGGAGAACAGGGAGCCTTGTTATGCTGATTGGCAGGATGTAAATTGCCAGCAGCCACCCTGGAGAAGTGTATGGTGTTTCCTGAAACACGTAAGAAACAAAGCAACACAGCCTATGGCACTTCCACTTATGGTCCTATAGCTTACGGAAATTAAAATCAAAAACAGACAGCCACCCCAATATTTGGGACGGCTGTGTTCACAAGAAGCTCGTCTACAGTATCAGGTAAATATCCCAGAAAGCAAAAAATGGATAAAGAAGTGGTGGCACGTACGTACAATGCAATATCACTCAGCAATGAAATCTGTGTCATCAGGCCCATAGAGGCATAGTGAGTGGATGCAGGTACGGTGATTCTACGTGAACTACGTCACACAGAAAAAGAAACATCATAAGATATCACTAATACACGGAATGTAAACTTGACTACACATGAACTGAATTACAAAAAAGAACAGGGTCTCAAATTTAGAAAACCAACTAGTGCTTGCTTATGGGGAAAGGTGCCTTGGGGTGCTGCATAAAACCAGAGACTGAAATTAGCACAGATAACTTTCCATAAGCCAAATATGTAATAGACAAGACCTACTCCTTGCTCAATGAAATGGACCCAACACCACATATTCAACGCCTAGGAATATACCTGACTAGGAAGAATCTTAAAACCCATGGATATATATGTCTCCGTAAGAGAATCAAGCGTGTGTACAGCGGCCGAAACGCAGCAGTGAAAATCCGATAAATCCCATTATCAAAATAAATTTCGAAAACAAAACACAAAGACAGTGAAATAGAGAGCAATTCTTAAATAATTCACTCAGGGCATGTGATGCAACTGGGATTGACCACATCTACACCCAGAGCTGGTTGAGACATAAGGCTGGACACTTCAGGCTGATAGCATTGGTGAGTTTCGGTGAGCAAATGCAGACCCTTTGAAGTCATACTGCATGGTACCCATTCCATGGGTCCCAACTCTCCAGGTTCAAGGGATTCTTCCTCCAGCTAAAACATGCATGGGAAACCCAGAGTATCGTCCACCGTGTGATTGGGAAATGATTTAAAATGCATCTCAGTTTTCGTTTCCTGGTCCTCGGGTTCACCATTCCAGATGCTTTACTAACACTCTCCCCGCTTGGAGAGTCAGTGCCTTTAACCTCCTGTTTCGCACAGCTTGCAATTTCTGTGCAAGATGAACAGGAATAGGGAGAACCAATGAGAGACTAGCTGTAGGTGTCTGCACGGGCAAATGTAACGCTCATTGCCCACCAGGAAGAGGAATTAAACAAAGGCTCAGTGTGCCCTGCTGGAAACAGATTAGGGCCTGAAGCAATCCTGCGGTTTTGTGCCCAGCTCACAAGAAAGCGAGTTGAAGAAAGGAGCTCAGGGGCACTGTACTTCACAAACCTGCAGAGTTATAAATGACAGCTATCCTCCAAAAATATATTGAAGTAAGCCTGGGAAGGGGACTTGAACGCGGGGCTGAATTTCAGGAAAACGATTGCAGGGGGTAGACTGGAATTGCCCTGAAAGCATAGGAAAAGAGGCACAACGTCGACAATGATGCACTTGGCCAAAAAGGGCGTATGCGTTTTTTCCTGAATATATTCAGGAAAAAACGCATACGCCCTTTTTGGCCAACCAAGCAAGCCTGTAAAGGAAATCTGCACTACAATGAAATCTCACTGCCCCCCCGGGCAAAAGGGCCATCTGAAAAAAGTGTAAAATCCAGAAAGGTAGGACAGGATATGGAGAACAGGGAGCCTTGTTATGCTGATTGGCAGGATGTAAATTGCCAGCAGCCACCCTGGAGAAGTGTATGGTGTTTCCTGAAACACGTAAGAAACAAAGCAACACAGCCTATGGCACTTCCAATTATGGTCCTATAGCTTACGGAAATTAAAATCAAAAACAGACAGCCACCCCAATATTTGGGACGGCTGTGTTCACAAGAAGCTCGTCTACACTATCAGGTAAATATCACAGAAAGCAAAAAATGGATAAAGAAGTGGTGGCACGTACGTACAATGCAATATCACTCAGCAATGAAATCTGTGTCATCAGGCCCGTAGAGGCATAGTGAGTGGATGCAGGTACGGTGATTCTACGTGAACTACGTCACACAGAAAAAGAAACATCATAAGATATCACTAATACACGGAATGTAAACTTGACTACACATGAACTGAATTACAAAAAAGAACAGGGTCTCAAATTTAGAAAACCAACTAGTGCTTGCTTATGGGGAAAGGTGCCTTGGGGTGCTGCATAAAACCAGAGACTGAAATTAGCACAGATAACTTTCCATAAGCCAAATATGTAATAGACAAGACCTACTCCTTGCTCAATGAAATGGACCCAACACCACATATTCAACGCCTAGGAATATACCTGACTAGGAAGAATCTTAAAACCCATGGATATATATGTCTCCGTAAGAGAATCAAGCGTGTGTACAGCGGCCGAAATGCAGCAGTGAAAATCCGATAAATCCCATTATCAAAATAAATTTCGAAAACAAAACACAAAGACAGTGAAATAGAGAGCAATTCTTAAATAATTCACTCAGGGCATGTGATGCAACTGGGATTGACCACATCTACACCCAGACCTGGTTGAGACATAAGGCTGGACACTTCAGGCTGATAGCATTGGTGAGTTTCGGTGAGCAAATGCAGACCCTTTGAAGTCATACTGCATGGTACCCATTCCATGGGTCCCAACTCTCCAGGTTCAAGGGATTCTTCCTCCAGCTAAAACATGCATGGGAAACCCAGAGTATCGTCCACCGTGTGATTGGGAAATGATTTAAAATGCATCTCAGTTTTCGTTTCCTGGTCCTCGGGTTCACCATTCCAGATGCTTTACTAACACTCTCCCCGCTTGGAGAGTCAGTGCCTTTAACCTCCTGTTTGGCACAGCTTGCAATTTCTGTGCAAGATGAACAGGAATAGGGAGAACCAATGAGAGACTAGCTGTAGGTGTCTGCACGGGCAAATGTAACGCTCATTGCCCACCAGGAAGAGGAATTAAACAAAGGCTCAGTGTGCCCTGCTGGAAACAGATTAGGGCCTGAAGCAATCCTGCGGTTTTGTGCCCAGCTCACAAGAAAGCGAGTTGAAGAAAGGAGCTCAGGGGCACTGTACTTCATAAACCTGCAGAGTTATAAATGTCAGCTATCCTCCAAAAATATATTGAAGTAAGCCTGCGAAGGGGACTTGAAAGCGGGGCTGAATTTCAGGAAAACGATTGCAGGGGGTAGACTGGAATTGCCCTGAAAGCATAGGAAAAGAGGCACAACGTCGACAATGATGCACTTGGCCAAAAAGGGCGTATGCGTTTTTTCCTGAATATATTCAGGAAAAAACGCATACGCCCTTTTTGGCCAACCAAGCAAGCCTTTTAAAGAAATCTGCACTACAATGAAATCTCACTGCCCCCCCGGGCAAAAGGGCCATCTGAAAAAAGTGTAAAATCCAGAAAGGTAGGACAGGATATGGAGAACAGGGAGCCTTGTTATGCTGATTGGCAGGATGTAAATTGCCAGCAGCCACCCTGGAGAAGTGTATGGTGTTTCCTGAAACACGTAAGAAACAAAGCAACACAGCCTATGGCACTTCCACTTATGGTCCTATAGCTTACGGAAAATAAAATCAAAAACAGACAGCCACCCCAATATTTGGGACGGCTGTGTTCACAAGAAGCTCGTCTACAGTATCAGGTAAATATCCCAGAAAGCAAAAAATGGATAAAGAAGTTGTGGCACGTACGTACAATGCAATATCACTCAGCAATGAAATCTGTGTCATCAGGCCCGTAGCGGCATAGTGAGTGGATGCAGGTACGGTGATTCTACGTGAACTACGTCACACAGAAAAAGAAACATCATAAGATATCACTAATACACGGAATGTAAACTTGACTACACATGAACTGAATTACAAAACAGAACAGGGTCTCAAATTTAGAAAACCAACTAGTGCTTGCTTATAGGGAAAGGTGCGTTGGGGTGCTGCATAAAACCAGAGACTGAAATTAGCACAGATAACATTCCATAAGCCAAATATGTAATAGACAAGACCTACTCCTTGCTCAACGAAATGGACCCAACACCACATATTCAATGCCTAGGAATATACCTGACTAGGAAGAATATTAAAACCCATGGATATATATGTCTCCGTAAGAGAATCAAGCGTGTGTACAGCGGCTGAAACGCAGCAGTGAAAATCCGATAAATCCCATTATCAAAATAAATTTCGAAAACAAAACACAAAGACAGTGAAATAGAGAGCAATTCTTAACTAATTCACTCAGGGCATGTGATGCAACCGGGATTGACCACATCTACACCCAGAGCTGGTTGAGACATAAGGCTGGACACTTCAGGCTGATAGCATTGGTGAGTTTCGGTGAGCAAATGCAGACCCTTTGAAGTCATACTGCATGGTACCTATTCCATGGGTCCCAACTCTTCAGGTTCAAGGCATTCTTCCGCCAGCTAAAACATGCATGGGAAACCCAGAGTATCGTCCACCGTGTGATTGGGAAACGATTTAAAATGCATCTCAGTTTTCGTATCCTGGTCCTCGGGTTCACCATTCCAGATGCTTTACTAACACTCTCCCTGCTTGGAGAGTCAGTGCCTTTAACCTCCTGTTTGGCACAGCTTGCAATTTCTGTGCAAGATGAACATTAATAGGGAGAAACAATGAGAGACTAGCTATAGGTGTCTGCACGGGCAAATGTAACGCTCATTGCCCACCAGGAAGAGGAATTAAACAAAGGCTCAGTGTGCCCTGCTGGAAACAGATTAGGGCCTGAAGCAATCCTGCGGTTTTGTGCCCAGCTCACAAGAAAGCGAGTTGAAGAAAGGAGCTCAGGGGCACTGTACTTCATAAACCTGCAGAGTTATAAATGTCAGCTATCCTCCAAAAATATATTGAAGTAAGCCTGCGAAGGGGACTTGAAAGCGGGGCTGAATTTCAGGAAAACGATTGCAGGGGGTAGACTGGAATTGCCCTGAAAGCATAGGAAAAGAGGCACAACGTCGACAATGATGCACTTGGCCAAAAAGGGCGTATGCGTTTTTTCCTGAATATATTCAGGAAAAAACGCATACGCCCTTTTTGGCCAACCAAGCAAGCCTGTAAAGGAAATCTGCACTACAATGAAATCTCACTGCCCCCCCGGGCAAAAGGGCCATCTGAAAAAAGTGTAAAATCCAGAAAGGTAGGACAGGATATGGAGAACAGGGAGCCTTGTTATGCTGATTGGCAGGATGTAAATTGCCAGCAGCCACCCTGGAGAAGTGTATGGTGTTTCCTGAAACACGTAAGAAACAAAGCAACACAGCCTATGGCACTTCCACTTATGGTCCTATAGCTTACGGAAAATAAAATCAAAAACAGACAGCCACCCCAATATTTGGGACGGCTGTGTTCACAAGAAGCTCGTCTACAGTATCAGGTAAATATCCCAGAAAGCAAAAAATGGATAAAGAAGTTGTGGCACGTACGTACAATGCAATATCACTCAGCAATGAAATCTGTGTCATCAGGCCCGTAGCGGCATAGTGAGTGGATGCAGGTACGGTGATTCTACGTGAACTACGTCACACAGAAAAAGAAACATCATAAGATATCACTAATACACGGAATGTAAACTTGACTACACATGAACTGAATTACAAAACAGAACAGGGTCTCAAATTTAGAAAACCAACTAGTGCTTGCTTATAGGGAAAGGTGCGTTGGGGTGCTGCATAAAACCAGAGACTGAAATTAGCACAGATAACATTCCATAAGCCAAATATGTAATAGACAAGACCTACTCCTTGCTCAACGAAATGGACCCAACACCACATATTCAACGCCTAGGAATATACCTGACTAGGAAGAATCTTAAAACCCATGGATATATATGTCTCCGTAAGAGAATCAAGCGTGTGTACAGCGGCTGAAACGCAGCAGTGAAAATCCGATAAATCCCATTATCAAAATAAATTTCGAAAACAAAACACAAAGACAGTGAAATAGAGAGCAATTCTTAACTAATTCACTCAGGGCATGTGATGCAACCGGGATTGACCACATCTACACCCAGAGCTGGTTGAGACATAAGGCTGGACACTTCAGGCTGATAGCATTGGTGAGTTTCGGTGAGCAAATGCAGACCCTTTGAAGTCATACTGCATGGTACCTATTCCATGGGTCCCAACTCTTCAGGTTCAAGGCATTCTTCCGCCAGCTAAAACATGCATGGGAAACCCAGAGTATCGTCCACCGTGTGATTGGGAAACGATTTAAAATGCATCTCAGTTTTCGTATCCTGGTCCTCGGGTTCACCATTCCAGATGCTTTACTAACACTCTCCCTGCTTGGAGAGTCAGTGCCTTTAACCTCCTGTTTGGCACAGCTTGCAATTTCTGTGCAAGATGAACATTAATAGGGAGAAACAATGAGAGACTAGCTATAGGTGTCTGCACGGGCAAATGTAACGCTCATTTCCCACCAGGAAGAGGAATTAACCAAAGGCTCAGTGTGCCCTGCTGGAAACAGATTAGGGCCTGCAGCAATCCTGCGGTTTTGTGCCCAGCTCACAAGAAAGCGAGTTGAAGAAAGGAGCTCAGGGGCACTGTAATTCACAAACCTGCAGAGTTATAAATGACAGCTATCCTCCAAAAATATATTGAAGTAAGCCTGCGAAGGGGACTTGAAAGCGGGGCAGAATTTCAGGAAAACGATTGCAGGGGTAGACTGGAATTGCCCTGAAAGCATAGGAAAAGAGGCAGAACGTCGACAATGATGCACTTGGCCAAAAAGTGCGTATGCGTTTTTTCCTGAATATATTCAGGAAAAAACGCATACGCACTTTTTGGCCAACCAAGCAAGCCTATAAAGGAAATCTGCACCACAACGAAGTCTCACTGCCCCCCGGGCAAAAGGGCCATCGGAAAAAAGTGTAAAATCCAGAAAGGTAGGACAGGATATGGAGAACAGGGAGCCTTGTTATGCTGATTGGCAGGATGTAAATTGCCAGCAGCCACCCTGGAGAAGTGTATGGTGTTTCCTGAAACACGTAAGAAACAAAGCAACACAGCCTATGGCACTTCCACTTATGGTCCTATAGCTTACGGAAATTAAAATCAAAAACAGACAGCCACCCCAATATTTGGGACGGCTGTGTTCACAAGAAGCTCGTCTACAGTATCAGGTAAATATCCCAGAAAGCAAACAATGGATAAAGAAGTTGTGGCACGTACGTACAATGCAATATCACTCAGCAATGAAATCTGTGTCATCAGGCCCGTAGCGGCATAATGAGAGGATGCAGATACGGTGATTCTACGTGAACTACGTCACACAGAAAAAGAAACATCATAAGATATCACTAATACACGGAATGTAAACTTGACTACACATGAACTGAATTACAAAACAGAGCAGGGTCTCAAATTTAGAAAACCAACTAGTGCTTGCTTATGGGGAAAGGGGCGTTGGGGTGCTGCATAAAACCAGAGACTGAAATTAGCACAGATAACATTCCATAAGCCAAATATGTAATAGACAAGACCTACTCCTTGCTCAACGAAATGGACTCAACACCACATATTCAACGCCTAGGAATATACCTGACTAGGAAGAATCTTAAAACCCTTGGATATATATGTCTCCGTAACAGAATCAAGCGTGTGTACAGCGGCCGAAACGCAGCAGTGAAAATCCGATAAATCACATTATCAAAATAAATTTCGAAACAAAACACAAAGACAGTGAAATAGAGAGGAATTCTTAAATAATTCACTCAGGGAATGTGATGCAACCGGGATTGACCACATCTACACCCAGAGCTGGTTGAGACATAAGGCTTGACACTTCAGGCTGATAGCATTGGTGAGTTTCGGTGAGCAAATGCAGACCCTTTGAAGTCATACTGCATGGTACCCATTCCATGGGTCCCAACTCTCCAGGTTCAAGGGATTCTTCCTCCAGCTAAAACATGCATGGGAAACCCAGAGTATCGTCCACCGTGTGATTGGGAAATGATTTAAAATGCATCTCAGTTTTCGTTTCCTGGTCCTCGGGTTCACCATTCCAGATGCTTTACTAACACTCTCCCCGCTTGGAGAGTCAGTGCCTTTAACCTCCTGTTTGGCACAGCTTGCCATTTCTGTGCAAGATGAACAGGAATAGGGAGAACCAATGAGAGACTAGCTGTAGGTGTCTGCACGGGCAAATGTAACGCTCATTGCCCACCAGGAAGAGGAATTAAACAAAGGCTCAGTGTGCCCTGCTGGAAACAGATTAGGGCCTGAAGCAATCCTGCGGTTTTGTGCCCAGCTCACAAGAAAGCGAGTTGAAGAAAGGAGCTCAGGGGCACTGTACTTCACAAACCTGCAGAGTTATAAATGACAGCTATCCTCCAAAAATATATTGAAGTAAGCCTGCGAAGGGGACTTGAAAGCGGGGCTGAATTTCAGGAAAACAATTGCAGGGGGTAGACTGGAATTGCCCTGAAAGCATAGGAAAAGAGGCACAACGTCGAAAATGATGCACTTGGCCAAAAAGGGCGTATGCGTTTTTTCCTGAATATATTCAGGAAAAAACGCATACGCCCTTTTTGGCCAACCAAGCAAGCCTGTAAAGGAAATCTGCACTACAATGAAATCTCACTGCCCCCCCGGGCAAAAGGGCCATCTGAAAAAAGTGTAAAATCCAGAAAGGTAGGACAGGATATGGAGAACAGGGAGCCTTGTTATGCTGATTGGCAGGATGTAAATTGCCAGCAGCCACCCTGGAGAAGTGTATGGTGTTTCCTGAAACACGTAAGAAACAAAGCAACACAGCCTATGGCACTTCCACTTATGGTCCTATAACTTACGGAAATTAAAATCAAAAACAGACAGCCACCCCAATATTTGGGACGGCTGTGTTCACAAGAAGCTCGTCTACAGTATCAGGTAAATATCCCAGAAAGCAAAAAATGGATAAAGAAGTTGTGGCACGTACGTACAATGCAATATCACTCAGCAATGAAATCTGTGTCATCAGGCCCGTAGCGGCATAGTGAGTGGATGCAGGTACGTTGATTCTACGTGAACTACGTCACACAGAAAAAGAAACATCATAAGATATCACTAATACACGGAATGTAAACTTGACTACACATGAACTGAATTACAAAAAAGAACAGGGTCTCAAATTTAGAAAACCAACTAGTGCTTGCTTATGGGGAAAGGTGCCTTGGGGTGCTGCATAAAACCAGAGACTGAAATTAGCACAGATAACTTTCCATAAGCCAAATATGTAATAGACAAGACCTACTCCTTGCTCAATGAAATGGACCCAACACCACATATTCAACGCCTAGGAATATACCTGACTAGGAAGAATCTTAAAACCCATGGATATATATGTCTCCGTAAGAGAATCAAGCGTGTGTACAGCGGCCGAAACGCAGTAGTGAAAATCCGATAAATCCCATTATCAAAATAAATTTCGAAAACAAAACACAAAGACAGTGAAATAGAGAGCAATTCTTAACTAATTCACTCAGGGCATGTGATGCAACCGGGATTGACCACATCTACACCCAGAGCTGGTTGAGACATAAGGCTGGACACTTCAGGCTGATAGCATTGGTGAGTTTCGGTGAGCAAATGCAGACCCTTTGAAGTCATACTGCATGGTACCCATTCCATGGGTCCCAACTCTCCAGGTTCAAGGGATTCTTCCTCCAGCTAAAACATGCATGGGAAACCCAGAGTATCGTCCACCGTGTGATTGGGAAATGATTTAAAATGCATCTCAGTTTTCGTTTCCTGGTCCTCGGGTTCACCATTCCAGATGCTTTACTAACACTCTCCCCGCTTGGAGAGTCAGTGCCTTTAACCTCCTGTTTCGCACAGCTTGCAATTTCTGTGCAAGATGAACAGGAATAGGGAGAACCAATGAGAGACTAGCTGTAGGTGTCTGCACGGGCAAATGTAACGCTCATTGCCCACCAGGAAGAGGAATTAAACAAAGGCTCAGTGTGCCCTGCTGGAAACAGATTAGGGCCTGAAGCAATCCTGCGGTTTTGTGCCCAGCTCACAAGAAAGCGAGTTGAAGAAAGGAGCTCAGGGGCACTGTACTTCACAAACCTGCAGAGTTATAAATGACAGCTATCCTCCAAAAATATATTGAAGTAAGCCTGTGAAGGGGACTTGAAAGCGGGGCTGAATTTCAGGAAAACGATTGCAGGGGGTAGACTGGAATTGCCCTGAAAGCATAGGAAAAGAGGCACAACGTCGACAATGATGCACTTGGCCAAAAAGGGCGTATGCGTTTTTTCCTGAATATATTCAGGAAAAAACGCATACGCCCTTTTTGGCCAACCAAGCAAGCCTGTAAAGGAAATCTGCACTACAATGAAATCTCACTGCCCCCCCGGGCAAAAGGGCCATCTGAAAAAAGTGTAAAATCCAGAAAGGTAGGACAGGATATGGAGAACAGGGAGCCTTGTTATGCTGATTGGCAGGATGTAAATTGCCAGCAGCCACCCTGGAGAAGTGTATGGTGTTTCCTGAAACACGTAAGAAACAAAGCAACACAGCCTATGGCACTTCCACTTATGGTCCTATAGCTTACGGAAATTAAAATCAAAAACAGACAGCCACCCCAATATTTGGGACGGCTGTGTTCACAAGAAGCTCGTCTACAGTATCAGGTAAATATCACAGAAAGCAAAAAATGGATAAAGAAGTTGTGGCACGTACGTACAATGCAATATCACTCAGCAATGAAATCTGTGTCATCAGGCCCGTAGCGGCATAGTGAGTGGATGCAGGTACGGTGATTCTACGTGAACTACGTCACACAGAAAAAGAAACATCATAAGATATCACTAATACACGGAATGTAAACTTGACTACACATGAACTGAATTACAAAAAAGAACAGGGTCTCAAATTTAGAAAACCAACTAGTGCTTGCTTATGGGGAAAGGTGCCTTGGGGTGCTGCATAAAACCAGAGACTGAAATTAGCACAGATAACTTTCCATAAGCCAAATATGTAATAGACAAGACCTACTCCTTGCTCAATGAAATGGACCCAACACCACATATTCAACGCCTAGGAATATACCTGACTAGGAAGAATCTTAAAACCCATGGATATATATGTCTCCGTAAGAGAATCAAGCGTGTGTACAGCGGCCGAAACGCAGCAGTGAAAATCCGATAAATCCCATTATCAAAATAAATTTCGAAAACAAAACACAAAGACAGTGAAATAGAGAGCAATTCTTAAATAATTCACTCAGGGCATGTGATGCAACTGGGATTGACCACATCTACACCCAGAGCTGGTTGAGACATAAGGCTGGACACTTCAGGCTGATAGCATTGGTGAGTTTCGGTGAGCAAATGCAGACCCTTTGAAGTCATACTGCATGGTACCCATTCCATGGGTCCCAACTCTCCAGGTTCAAGGGATTCTTCCTCCAGCTAAAACATGCATGGGAAACCCAGAGTATCGTCCACCGTGTGATTGGGAAATGATTTAAAATGCATCTCAGTTTTCGTTTCCTGGTCCTCGGGTTCACCATTCCAGATGCTTTACTAACACTCTCCCCGCTTGGAGAGTCAGTGCCTTTAACCTCCTGTTTCGCACAGCTTGCAATTTCTGTGCAAGATGAACAGGAATAGGGAGAACCAATGAGAGACTAGCTGTAGGTGTCTGCACGGGCAAATGTAACGCTCATTGCCCACCAGGAAGAGGAATTAAACAAAGGCTCAGTGTGCCCTGCTGGAAACAGATTAGGGCCTGAAGCAATCCTGCGGTTTTGTGCCCAGCTCACAAGAAAGCGAGTTGAAGAAAGGAGCTCAGGGGCACTGTACTTCACAAACCTGCAGAGTTATAAATGACAGCTATCCTCCAAAAATATATTGAAGTAAGCCTGTGAAGGGGACTTGAAAGCGGGGCTGAATTTCAGGAAAACGATTGCAGGGGGTAGACTGGAATTGCCCTGAAAGCATAGGAAAAGAGGCACAACGTCGACAATGATGCACTTGGCCAAAAAGGGCGTAGGCGTTTTTTCCTGAATATATTCAGGAAAAAACGCATACGCCCTTTTTGGCCAACCAAGCAAGCCTGTAAAGGAAATCTGCACTACAATGAAATCTCACTGCCCCCCCGGGCAAAAGGGCCATCTGAAAAAAGTGTAAAATCCAGAAAGGTAGGACAGGATACGGAGAACAGGGAGCCTTGTTATGCTGATTGGCAGGATGTAAATTGCCAGCAGCCACCCTGGAGAAGTGTATGGTGTTTCCTGAAACACGTAAGAAACAAAGCAACACAGCCTATGGCACTTCCACTTATGGTCCTATAGCTTACGGAAAATAAAATCAAAAACAGACAGCCACCCCAATATTTGGGACGGCTGTGTTCACAAGAAGCTCGTCTACAGTATGAGGTAAATATCCCAGAAAGCAAAAAATGGATAAAGAAGTTGTGGCACGTACGTACAATGCAATATCACTCAGCAATGAAATCTGTGTCATCAGGCCCGTAGCGGCATAGTGAGTGGATGCAGGTACGGTGATTCTACGTGAACTACGTCACACAGAAAAAGAAACATCATAAGATATCACTAATACACGGAATGTAAACTTGACTACACATGAACTGAATTACAAAACAGAACAGGGTCTCAAATTTAGAAAACCAACTAGTGCTTGCTTATAGGGAAAGGTGCGTTGGGGTGCTGCATAAAACCAGAGACTGAAATTAGCACAGATAACATTCCATAAGCCAAATATGTAATAGACAAGACCTACTCCTTGCTCAACGAAATGGACCCAACACCACATATTCAACGCCTAGGAATATACCTGACTAGGAAGAATCTTAAAACCCATGGATATATATGTCTCTGTAAGAGAATCAAGCGTGTGTACAGCGGCTGAAACGCAGCAGTGAAAATCCGATAAATCCCATTATCAAAATAAATTTCGAAAACAAAACACAAAGACAGTGAAATAGAGAGCAATTCTTAACTAATTCACTCAGGGCATGTGATGCAACCGGGATTGACCACATCTACACCCAGAGCTGGTTGAGACATAAGGCTGGACACTTCAGGCTGATAGCATTGGTGAGTTTCGGTGAGCAAATGCAGACCCTTTGAAGTCATACTGCATGGTACCTATTCCATGGGTCCCAACTCTTCAGGTTCAAGGGATTCTTCCTCCAGCTAAAACATGCATGGGAAACCCAGAGTATCGTCCACCGTGTGATTGGGAAACGATTTAAAATGCATCTCAGTTTTCGTATCCTGGTCCTCGGGTTCACCATTCCAGATGCTTTACTAACACTCTCCCTGCTTGGAGAGTCAGTGCCTTTAACCTCCTGTATGGCACAGCTTGCAATTTCTGTGCAAGATGAACATTAATAGGGAGAAACAATGAGAGACTAGCTATAGGTGTCTGCACGGGCAAATGTAACGCTCATTTCCCACCAGGAAGAGGAATTAACCAAAGGCTCAGTGTGCCCTGCTGGAAACAGATTAGGGCCTGCAGCAATCCTGCGGTTTTGTGCCCAGCTCACAAGAAAGCGAGTTGAAGAAAGGAGCTCAGGGGCACTGTAATTCACAAACCTGCAGAGTTATAAATGACAGCTATCCTCCAAAAATATATTGAAGTAAGCCTGCGAAGGGGACTTGAAAGCGGGGCAGAATTTCAGTAAAACGATTGCAGGGGTAGACTGGAATTGCCCTGAAAGCATAGGAAAAGAGGCAGAACGTCGACAATGATGCACTTGGCCAAAAAGGGCGTATGCGTTTTTTCCTGAATATATTCAGGAAAAAACGCATACGCCCTTTTTGGCCAACCAAGCAAGCCTATAAAGGAAATCTGCACCACAACGAAGTCTCACTGCCCCCCGGGCAAAAGGGCCATCGGAAAAAAGTGTAAAATCCAGAAAGGTAGGACAGGATATGGAGAACAGGGAGCCTTGTTATGCTGATTGGCAGGATGTAAATTGCCAGCAGCCACCCTGGAGAAGTGTATGGTGTTTCCTGAAACACGTAAGAAACAAAGCAACACAGCCTATGGCACTTCCACTTATGGTCCTATAGCTTACGGAAATTAAAATCAAAAACAGACAGCCACCCCAATATTTGGGACGGCTGTGTTCACAAGAAGCTCGTCTACAGTATCAGGTAAATATCCCAGAAAGCAAACAATGGAGAAAGAAGTTGTGGCACGTACGTACAATGCAATATCACTCAGCAATGAAATCTGTGTCATCAGGCCCGTAGCGGCATAATGAGAGGATGCAGATACGGTGATTCTACGTGAACTACGTCACACAGAAAAAGAAACATCATAAGATATCACTAATACACGGAATGTAAACTTGACTACACATGAACTGAATTACAAAACAGAGCAGGGTCTCAAATTTAGAAAACCAACTAGTGCTTGCTTATGGGGAAAGGTGCCTTGGGGTGCTGCATAAAACCAGAGACTGAAATTAGCACAGATAACATTCCATAAGCCAAATATGTAATAGACAAGACCTACTCCTTGCTCAACGAAATGGACTCAACACCACATATTCAACGCCTAGGAATATACCTGACTAGGAAGAATCTTAAAACCCTTGGATATATATGTCTCCGTAACAGAATCAAGCGTGTGTACAGCGGCCGAAACGCAGCAGTGAAAATCCGATAAATCCCATTATCAAAATAAATTTCGAAACAAAACACAAAGACAGTGAAATAGAGAGCAATTCTTAAATAATTCACTCAGGGAATGTGATGCAACCGGGATTGACCACATCTACACCCAGAGCTGGTTGAGACATAAGGCTTGACACTTCAGGCTGATAGCATTGGTGAGTTTCGGTGAGCAAATGCAGACCCTTTGAAGTCATACTGCATGGTACCCATTCCATGGGTCCCAACTCTCCAGGTTCAAGGGATTCTTCCTCCAGCTAAAACATGCATGGGAAACCCAGAGTATCGTCCACCGTGTGATTGGGAAATGATTTAAAATGCATCTCAGTTTTCGTTTCCTGGTCCTCGGGTTCACCATTCCAGATGCTTTACTAACACTCTCCCCGCTTGGAGAGTCAGTGCCTTTAACCTCCTGTTTGGCACAGCTTGCCATTTCTGTGCAAGATGAACAGGAATAGGGAGAACCAATGAGAGACTAGCTGTAGGTGTCTGCACGGGCAAATGTAACGCTCATTGCCCACCAGGAAGAGGAATTAAACAAAGGCTCAGTGTGCCCTGCTGGAAACAGATTAGGGCCTGAAGCAATCCTGCGGTTTTGTGCCCAGCTCACAAGAAAGCGAGTTGAAGAAAGGAGCTCAGGGGCACTGTACTTCACAAACCTGCAGAGTTATAAATGACAGCTATCCTCCAAAAATATATTGAAGTAAGCCTGCGAAGGGGACTTGAAAGCGGGGCTGAATTTCAGGAAAACAATTGCAGGGGGTAGACTGGAATTGCCCTGAAAGCATAGGAAAAGAGGCACAACGTCGACAATGATGCACTTGGCCAAAAAGGGCGTATGCGTTTTTTCCTGAATATATTCAGGAAAAAACGCATACGCCCTTTTTGGCCAACCAAGCAAGCCTGTAAAGGAAATCTGCACTACAATGAAATCTCACTGCCCCCCCGGGCAAAAAGGCCATCTGAAAAAAGTGTAAAATCCAGAAAGGTAGGACAGGATATGGAGAACAGGGAGCCTTGTTATGCTGATTGGCAGGATGTAAATTGCCAGCAGCCACCCTGGAGAAGTGTATGGTGTTTCCTGAAACACGTAAGAAACAAAGCAACACAGCCTATGGCACTTCCACTTATGGTCCTATAGCTTACGGAAATTAAAATCAAAAACAGACAGCCACCCCAATATTTGGGACGGCTGTGTTCACAAGAAGCTCGTCTACAGTATCAGGTAAATATCCCAGAAAGCAAAAAATGGATAAAGAAGTTGTGGCACGTACGTACAATGCAATATCACTCAGCAATGAAATCTGTGTCATCAGGCCCGTAGCGGCATAGTGAGTGGATGCAGGTACGGTGATTCTACGTGAACTACGTCACACAGAAAAAGAAACATCATAAGATATCACTAATACACGGAATGTAAACTTGACTACACATGAACTGAATTACAAAAAAGAACAGGGTCTCAAATTTAGAAAACCAACTAGTGCTTGCTTATGGGGAAAGGTGCCTTGGGGTGCTGCATAAAACCAGAGACTGAAATTAGCACAGATAACTTTCCATAAGCCAAATATGTAATAGACAAGACCTACTCCTTGCTCAATGAAATGGACCCAACACCACATATTCAACGCCTAGGAATATACCTGACTAGGAAGAATCTTAAAACCCATGGATATATATGTCTCCGTAAGAGAATCAAGCGTGTGTACAGCGGCCGAAACGCAGCAGTGAAAATCCGATAAATCCCATTATCAAAATAAATTTCGAAAACAAAACACAAAGACAGTGAAATAGAGAGCAATTCTTAACTAATTCACTCAGGGCATGTGATGCAACCGGGATTGACCACATCTACACCCAGAGCTGGTTGAGACATAAGGCTGGACACTTCAGGCTGATAGCATTGGTGAGTTTCGGTGAGCAAATGCAGACCCTTTGAAGTCATACTGCATGGTACCCATTCCATGGGTCCCAACTCTCCAGGTTCAAGGGATTCTTCCTCCAGCTAAAACATGCATGGGAAACCCAGAGTATCGTCCACCGTGTGATTGGGAAATGATTTAAAATGCATCTCAGTTTTCGTTTCCTGGTCCTCGGGTTCACCATTCCAGATGCTTTACTAACACTCTCCCCGCTTGGAGAGTCAGTGCCTTTAACCTCCTGTTTCGCACAGCTTGCAATTTCTGTGCAAGATGAACAGGAATAGGGAGAACCAATGAGAGACTAGCTGTAGGTGTCTGCACGGGCAAATGTAACGCTCATTGCCCACCAGGAAGAGGAATTAAACAAAGGCTCAGTGTGCCCTGCTGGAAACAGATTAGGGCCTGAAGCAATCCTGCGGTTTTGTGCCCAGCTCACAAGAAAGCGAGTTGAAGAAAGGAGCTCAGGGGCACTGTACTTCACAAACCTGCAGAGTTATAAATGACAGCTATCCTCCAAAAATATATTGAAGTAAGCCTGTGAAGGGGACTTGAAAGCGGGGCTGAATTTCAGGAAAACGATTGCAGGGGGTAGACTGGAATTGCCCTGAAAGCATAGGAAAAGAGGCACAACATCGACAATGATGCACTTGGCCAAAAAGGGCGTATGCGTTTTTTCCTGAATATATTCAGGAAAAAACGCATACGCCCTTTTTGGCCAACCAAGCAAGCCTGTAAAGGAAATCTGCACTACAATGAAATCTCACTGCCCCCCAAGGCAAAAGGGCCATCTGAAAAAACTGTAAAATCCAGAAAGGTAGGACAGGATATGGAGAACAGGGAGCCTTGTTATGCTGATTGGCAGGATGTAAATTGCCAGCAGCCACCCTGGAGAAGTGTATGGTGTTTCCTGAAACACGTAAGAAACAAAGCAACACAGCCTATGGCACTTCCACTTATGGTCCTATAGCTTACGGAAATTAAAATCAAAAACAGACAGCCACCCCAATATTTGGGACGGCTGTGTTCACAAGAAGCTCGTCTACAGTATCAGGTAAATATCACAGAAAGCAAAAAATGGATAAAGAAGTGGTGGCACGTACGTACAATGCAATATCACTCAGCAATGAAATCTGTGTCATCAGGCCCGTAGAGGCATAGTGAGTGGATGCAGGTACGGTGATTCTACGTGAACTACGTCACACAGAAAAAGAAACATCATAAGATATCACTAATACACGGAATGTAAACTTGACTACACATGAACTGAATTACAAAAAAGAACAGGGTCTCAAATTTAGAAAACCAACTAGTGCTTGCTTATGGGGAAAGGTGCCTTGGGGTGCTGCATAAAACCAGAGACTGAAATTAGCACAGATAACTTTCCATAAGCCAAATATGTAATAGACAAGACCTACTCCTTGCTCAATGAAATGGACCCAACACCACATATTCAACGCCTAGGAATATACCTGACTAGGAAGAATCTTAAAACCCATGGATATATATGTCTCCGTAAGAGAATCAAGCGTGTGTACAGCGGCCGAAACACAGCAGTGAAAATCCGATATATCCCATTATCAAAATAAATTTCGAAAACAAAACACAAAGACAGTGAAATAGAGAGCAATTCTTAAATAATTCACTCAGGGCATGTGATGCAACTGGGATTGACCACATCTACACCCAGAGCTGGTTGAGACATAAGGCTGGACACTTCAGGCTGATAGCATTGGTGAGTTTCGGTGAGCAAATGCAGACCCTTTGAAGTCATACTGCATGGTACCCATTCCATGGGTCCCAACTCTCCAGGTTCAAGGGATTTTCCTCCAGCTAAAACATGCATGGGAAACCCAGAGTATCGTCCACCGTGTGATTGGGAAATGATTTAAAATGCATCTCAGTTTTCGTTTCCTGGTCCTCGGGTTCACCATTCCAGATGCTTTACTAACACTCTCCCCGCTTGGAGAGTCAGTGCCTTTAACCTCCTGTTTCGCACAGCTTGCAATTTCTGTGCAAGATGAACAGGAATAGGGAGAACCAATGAGAGACTAGCTGTAGGTGTCTGCACGGGCAAATGTAACGCTCATTGCCCACCAGGAAGAGGAATTAAACAAAGGCTCAGTGTGCCCTGCTGGAAACAGATTAGGGCCTGAAGCAATCCTGCGGTTTTGTGCCCAGCTCACAAGAAAGCGAGTTGAAGAAAGGAGCTCAGGGGCACTGTACTTCACAAACCTGCAGAGTTATAAATGACAGCTATCCTCCAAAAATATATTGAAGTAAGCCTGTGAAGGGGACTTGAAAGCGGGGCTGAATTTCAGGAAAACGATTGCAGGGGGTAGACTGGAATTGCCCTGAAAGCATAGGAAAAGAGGCACAACGTCGACAATGATGCACTTGGCCAAAAAGGGCGTATGCGTTTTTTCCTGAATATATTCAGGAAAAAACGCATACGCCCTTTTTGGCCAAGCAAGCAAGCCTGTAAAGGAAATCTGCACTACAATGAAATCTCACTGCCCCCCCGGGCAAAAGGGCCATCTGAAAAAAGTGTAAAATCCAGAAAGGTAGGACAGGATATGGAGAACAGGGAGCCTTGTTATGCTGATTGGCAGGATGTAATTTGCCAGCAGCCACCCTGGAGAAGTGTATGGTGTTTCCTGAAACACGTAAGAAACAAAGCAACACAGCCTATGGCACTTCCACTTATGGTCCTATAGCTTACGGAAATTAAAATCAAAAACAGACAGCCACCCCAATATTTGGGACGGCTGTGTTCACAAGAAGCTCGTCTACAGTATCAGGTAAATATCACAGAAAGCAAAAAATGGATAAAGAAGTGGTGGCACGTACGTACAATGCAATATCACTCAGCAATGAAATCTGTGTCATCAGGCCCGTAGAGGCATAGTGAGTGGATGCAGGTACGGTGATTCTACGTGAACTACGTCACACAGAAAAAGAAACATCATAAGATATCACTAATACACGGAATGTAAACTTGACTACACATGAACTGAATTACAAAAAAGAACAGGGTCTCAAATTTAGAAAACCAACTAGTGCTTGCTTATGGGGAAAGGTGCCTTGGGGTGCTGCATAAAACCAGAGACTGAAATTAGCCCAGATAACTTTCCATAAGCCAAATATGTAATAGACAAGACCTACTCCTTGCTCAAAGAAATGGACCCAACACCACATATTCAACGCCTAGGAATATACCTGACTAGGAAGAATCTTAAAACCCATGGATATATATGTCTCCGTAAGAGAATCAAGCGTGTGTACAGCGGCCGAAACGCAGCAGTGAAAATCCGATAAATCCCATTATCAAAATAAATTTCGAAAACAAAACACAAAGACAGTGAAATAGAGAGCAATTCTTAAATAATTCTCTCAGGGCATGTGATGCAACTGGGATTGACCACATCTACACCCAGAGCTGGTTGAGACATAAGGCTGGACACTTCAGGCTGATAGCATTGGTGAGTTTCGGTGAGCAAATGCAGACCCTTTGAAGTCATACTGCATGGTACCCATTCCATGGGTCCCAACTCTCCAGGTTCAAGGGATTCTTCCTCCAGCTAAAACATGCATGGGAAACCCAGAGTATCGTCCACCGTGTGATTGGGAAATGATTTAAAATGCATCTCAGTTTTCGTTTCCTGGTCCTCGGGTTCACCATTCCAGATGCTTTACTAACACTCTCCCCGCTTGGAGAGTCAGTGCCTTTAACCTCCTGTTTAGCACAGCTTGCCATTTCTGTGCAAGATGAACAGGAATAGGGAGAACCAATGAGAGACTAGCTGTAGTTGTCTGCACGGGCAAATGTAACGCTCATTGCCCACCAGGAAGAGGAATTAAACAAAGGCTCAGTGTGCCCTGCTGGAAACAGATGAGGGCCTGAAGCAATCCTGCGGTTTTGTGCCCAGCTCACAAGAAAGCGAGTTGAAGAAAGGAGCTCAGGGGCACTGTACTTCATAAACCTGCAGAGTTATAAATGACAGCTATCCTCCAAAAATATATTGAAGTAAGCCTGCGAAGGGGACTTGAAAGCGGGGCTGAATTTCAGGAAAACGATTGCAGGGGGTAGACTGGAATTGCCCTGAAAGCATAGGAAAAGAGGCACAACGTCGACAATGATGCACTTGGCCAAAAAGGGCGTATGCGTTTTTTCCTGAATATATTCAGGAAAAAACGCATACGCCCTTTTTGGCCAACCAAGCAAGCCTGTAAAGGAAATCTGCACTACAATGAAATCTCACTGCCCCCACGGGCAAAAGGGCCATCTGAAAAAAGTGTAAAATCCAGAAAGGTAGGACAGGATATGGAGAACAGGGAGCCTTGTTATGCTGATTGGCAGGATGTAAATTGCCAGCAGCCACCCTGGAGAAGTGTATGGTGTTTCCTGAAACACGTAAGAAACAAAGCAACACAGCCTATGGCACTTCCACTTATGGTCCTATAGCTTACGGAAATTAAAATCAAAAACAGACAGCCACCCCAATATTTGGGACGGCTGTGTTCACAAGAAGCTCGTCTACAGTATCAGGTAAATATCCCGGAAAGCAAAAAATGGATAAAGAAGTTGTGGCACGTACGTGCAATGCAATATCACTCAGCAATGAAATCTGTGTCATCAGGCCCGTAGCGGCATAGTAAGTGGATGCAGGTACGGTGATTCTACGTGAACTACGTCACACAGAAAAAGAAACATCATAAGATATCACTAATACACGGAATGTAAACTTCACTACACATGAACTGAATTACAAAACAGAACAGGGTCTCAAATTTAGAAAACCAACTAGTGCTTGCTTATGGGGAAAGGTGCGTTGGGGTGCTGCATAAAACCAGAGACTGAAATTAGCACAGATAACATTCCATAAGCCAAATATGTAATAGACAAGACCTACTCCTTGCTCAACGAAATGGACTCAACACCACATATTCAACGCCTAGGAATATACCTGACTAGGAAGAATCTTAAAACCCATGGATATATATGTCTCCGTAAGAGAATCAAGCGTGTGTACAGCGGCGGAAATGCAGCAGTGAAAATCCGATAAATCCCATTATCAAAATAAATTTCGAAAACAAAACACAAAGACAGTGAAATAGAGAGCAATTCTTAAATAATTCACTCAGGGCATGTGATGCAACCGGGATTGACCACATCTACACCCAGAGCTGTTTGAGACATAAGGCTGGACACTTCTGGCTGATAGCACTGGTGAGTTTCGGTGAGCAAATGCAGACCCTTTGAAGTCATACTGCATGGTACCCATTCCATGGGTCCCAACTCTCCAGGTTCAAGGCATTCTTCCTCCAGCTAAAACATGCATGGGAAACCCAGAGTATCGTCCACCGTGTGATTGGGAAACGATTTAAAATGCATCTCAGTTTTCGTATCCTGATCCTCGGGTTCACCATTCCAGATGCTTTACTAACACTCTCCCCGCTTGGAGAGTCAGTGCCTTTAACCTCCTGTTTGGCACAGCTTGCCATTTCTGTGCAAGATGAACAGGAATAGGGAGAACCAATGAGAGACTAGCTGTAGGTGTCTGCACGGGCAAAAGTAACGCTCATTGCCACCAGGAAGAGGAATTAAACAAAGGCTCAGTGTGCCCTGCTGGAAACAGATTAGGGCCTGAAGCAACCCTGCGGTTTTGTGCCCAGCTCACAAGAAAGCGAGTTGAAGAAAGGAGCTCAGGGGCACTGTACTTCACAAACCTGCAGAGTTATAAATGACAGCTATCCTCCAAAAATATATTGAAGTAAGCCTGCGAAGGGGACTTGAAAGCGGGGCTGAATTTCAGGAAAACGATTGCAGGGGGTAGACTGGAATTGCCCTGAAAGCATAGGAAAAGAGGCACAACGTCGACAATGATGCACTTGGTCAAAAAGGGCGTATGCGTTTTTTCCTGAATATATTCAGGAAAAACCGCATACGCCCTTTTTGGCCAACCAAGCAAGCCTGTAAAGGAAATCTGCACTACAATGAAATCTCACTGCCCCCCCGGGCAAAAGGGCAATCTGAAAAAAGTGTAAAATCCAGAAAGGTAGGACAGGATATGGAGAACAGGGAGCCTTGTTATGCTGATTGGCAGGATGTAAATTGCCAGCAGCCACCCTGGAGAAGTGTATGGTGTTTCCTGAAACACGTAAGAAACAAAGCAACACAGCCTATGGCACTTCCACTTATGGTCCTATAGCTTACGGAAATTAAAATCAAAAACATACAGCCACCCCAATATTTGGGACGGCTGTGTTCACAAGAAGCTCGTCTACAGTATCAGGTAAATATCCCAGAAAGCAAAAAATGGATAAAGAAGTTGTGGCACGTACGTGCAATGCAATATCACTCAGCAATGAAATCTGTGTCATCAGGCCCGTAGCGGCATAGTGAGTGGATGCATGTACGGTGATTCTACGTGAACTACGTCACACAGAAAAAGAAACATCATAAGATATCACTAATACACGGAATGTAAACTTGACTACACATGAACTGAATTACAAAAAAGAACAGGGTCTCAAATTTAGAAAACCAACTAGTGCTTGCTTATGGGGAAAGGTGCCTTGGGGTGCTGCATAAAACCAGAGACTGAAATTAGCACAGATAACTTTCCATAAGCCAAATATGTAATAGACAAGACCTACTCCTTGCTCAACGAAATGGACCCAACACCACATATTCAACGCCTAGGAATATACCTGACTAGGAAGAATCTTAAAACCCATGGATATATATGTCTCCGTAAGAGAATCAAGCGTGTGTACAGCGGCCGAAACGCAGCAGTGAAAATCCGATAAATCCCATTATGAAAATAAATTTCGAAAACAAAACACAAAGACAGTGAAATAGAGAGCAATTCTTAACTAATTCACTCAGGGCATGTGATGCAACCGGGATTGACCACATCTACACCCACAGCTGGTTGAGACATAAGGCTGGACACTTCAGGCTGATAGCATTGGTGAGTTTCGGTGAGCAAATGCAGACCCTTTGAAGTCATACTGCATGGTACCCATTCCATGGGTCCCAACTCTCCAGGTTCAAGGGATTCTTCCTCCAGCTAAAACATGCATGGGAAACCCAGAGTATCGTCCACCGTGTGATTGGGAAATGATTTAAAATGCATCTCAGTTTTCGTTTCCTGGTCCTCGGGTTCACCATTCCAGATGCTTTACTAACACTCTCCCCGCTTGGAGAGTCAGTGCCTTTAACCTCCTGTTTGGCACAGCTTGCAATTTCTGTGCAAGATGAACAGGAATAGGGAGAACCAATGAGAGACTAGCTGTAGGTGTCTGCACGGGCAAATGTAACGCTCATTGCCCACCAGGAAGAGGATTTAAACAAAGGCTCAGTGTGCCCTGCTGGAAACAGATTAGGGCCTGAAGCAATCCTGCGGTTTTGTGCCCAGCTCACAAGAAAGCGAGTTGAAGAAAGGAGCTCAGGGGCACTGTACTTCACAAACCTGCAGAGTTATAAATGACAGCTATCCTCCAAAAATATATTGAAGTAAGCCTGCGAAGGGGACTTGAAAGCGGGGCTGAATTTCAGGAAAACGATTGCAGGGGGTAGACTGGAATTGCCCTGAAAGCATAGGAAAAGAGGCCCAACGTCGACAATGATGCAGTTGGCCAAAAAGGGCGTATGCGTTTTTTCCTGAATATATTCAGGAAAAAACGCATACGCCCTTTTTGGCCAACCAAGCAAGCCTGTAAAGGAAATCTGCACTACAATGAAATCTCACTGCCCCCCCGGGCAAAAGGGCCATCTGAAAAAACTGTAAAATCCAGAAAGGTAGGACAGGATATGGAGAACAGGGAGCCTTGTTATGCTGATTGGCAGGATGTAAATTGCCAGCAGCCACCCTGGAGAAGTTTATGGTGTTTCCTGAAACACGTAAGAAACAAAGCAACACAGCCTATGGCACTTCCACTTATGGTCCTATAGCTTACGGAAATTAAAATCAAAAACAGACAGCCACCCCAATATTTGGGACGGCTGTGTTCACAAGAAGCTCGTCTACAGTATCAGGTAAATATCCCAGAAAGCAAAAAATGGATAAAGAAGTTGTGGCACGTACGTGCAATGCAATATCACTCAGCAATGAAATCTGTGTCATCAGGCCCGTAGCGGCATAGTAAGTGGATGCAGGTACGGTGATTCTACGTGAACTACGTCACACAGAAAAAGAAACATCATAAGTTATCACTAATACACGGAATGTAAACTTCACTACACATGAACTGAATTACAAAACAGAACAGGGTCTCAAATTTAGAAAACCAACTAGTGCTTGCTTATGGGGAAAGGTGCGTTGGGGTGCTGCATAAAACCAGAGACTGAAATTAGCACAGATAACATTCCATAAGCCAAATATGTAATAGACAAGACCTACTCCTTGCTCAACGAAATGGACTCAACACCACATATTCAACGCCTAGGAATATACCTGACTAGGAAGAATCTTAAAACCCATGGATATATATGTCTCCGTAAGAGAATCAAGCGTGTGTACAGCGGCGGAAATGCAGCAGTGAAAATCCGATAAATCCCATTATCAAAATAAATTTCGAAAACAAAACACAAAGACAGTGAAATAGAGAGCAATTCTTAAATAATTCACTCAGGGCATGTGATGCAACCGGGATTGACCACATCTACACCCAGAGCTGGTTGAGACATAAGGCTGGACACTTCTGGCTGATAGCACTGGTGAGTTTCGGTGAGCAAATGCAGACCCTTTGAAGTCATACTGCATGGTACCCATTCCATGGGTCCCAACTCTCCAGGTTCAAGGCATTCTTCCTCCAGCTAAAACATGCATGGGAAACCCAGAGTATCGTCCACCGTGTGATTGGGAAACGATTTAAAATGCATCTCAGTTTTCGTATCCTGGTCCTCGGGTTCACCATTCCAGATGCTTTACTAACACTCTCCCCGCTTGGAGAGTCAGTGCCTTTAACCTCCTGTTTGGCACAGCTTGCAATTTCTGTGCAAGATGAACAGGAATAGGGAGAACCAATGAGAGACTAGCTGTAGGTGTCTGCACGGGCAAATGTAACGCTCATTGCCCACCAGGAAGAGGAATTAAACAAAGGCTCAGTGTGCCCTGCTGGATACAGATTAGGGCCTGAAGCAATCCTGCGGTTTTGTGCCCAGCTCACAAGAAAGCGAGTTGAAGAAAGGAGCTCAGGGGCACTGTACTTCACAAACCTGCAGAGTTATAAATGACAGCTATCCTCCAAAAATATATTGAAGTAAGCCTGCGAAGGGGACTTGAAAGCGGGGCTGAATTTCAGGAAAACGATTGCAGGGGGTAGACTGGAATTGCCCTGAAAGCATAGGAAAAGAGGCACAACGTCGACAATGATGCACTTGGCCAAAAAGGGCGTATGCGTTTTTTCCTGAATATATTCAGGAAAAAACGCATACGCCCTTTTTGGCCAACCAAGCAAGCCTGTAAAGGAAATCTGCACTACAATGAAATCTCACTGCCCCCCCGGGCAAAAGGGCCATCTGAAAAAAGTGTAAAATCCAGAAAGGTAGGACAGGATATGGAGAACAGGGAGCCTTGTTATGCTGATTGGCAGGATGTAAATTGCCAGCAGCCACCCTGGAGAAGTGTATGGTGTTTCCTGAAACACGTAAGAAACAAAGCAACACAGCCTATGGCACTTCCACTTATGGTCCTATAGCTTACGGAAATTAAAATCAAAAACAGACAGCCACCCCAATATTTGGGACGGCTGTGTTCACAAGAAGCTCGTCTACAGTATCAGGTAAATATCCCAGAAAGCAAAAAATGGATAAAGAAGTTGTGGCACGTACGTGCAATGCAATATCACTCAGCAATGAAATCTGTGTCATCAGGCCCGTAGCGGCATAGTAAGTGGATGCAGGTGCGGTGATTCTACGTGAACTACGTCACACAGAAAAAGAAACATCATAAGATATCACTAATACACGGAATGTAAACTTGACTACACATGAACTGAATTACAAAACAGAACAGGGTCTCAAATTTAGAAAACCAACTAGTGGTTGCTTATGGGGAAAGGTGCGTTGGGGTGCTGCATAAAACCAGAGACTGAAATTAGCACAGATAACATTCCATAAGCCAAATATGTAATAGACAAGACCTACTCCTTGCTCAACGAAATGGACTCAACACCACATATTCAACGCCTAGGAATATACCTGACTAGGAAGAATCTTAAAACCCATGGATATATATGTCTCCGTAAGAGAATCAAGCGTGTGTACAGCGGCGGAAATGCAGCAGTGAAAATCCGATAAATCCCATTATCAAAATAAATTTCGAAAACAAAACACAAAGACAGTGAAATAGAGAGCAATTCTTAACTAATTCACTCAGGGCATGTGATGCAACCGGGATTGACCACATCTACACCCAGAGCTGGTTGAGACATAAGGCTGGACACTTCAGGCTGATAGCATTGGTGAGTTTCGGTGAGCAAATGCAGACCCTTTGAAGTCATACTGCATGGTACCCATTCCATGGGTCCCAACTCTCCAGGTTCAAGGGATTCTTCCTCCAGCTAAAACATGCATGGGAAACCCAGAGTATCGTCCACTGTGTGATTGGGAAACGATTTAAAATGCATCTCAGTTTTCGTTTCCTGGTCCTCGGGTTCACCATTCCAGATGCTTTACTAACACTCTCCCCGCTTGGAGAGTCAGTGCCTTTAACCTCCTGTTTGGCACAGCTTGCCATTTCTGTGCAAGATGAACAGGAATAGGGAGAACCAATGAGAGACTAGCTGTAGGTGTCTGCACGGGCAAATGTAACGCTCATTGCCCACCAGGAAGAGGAATTAAACAAAGGCTCAGTGTGCCCTGCTGGAAACAGATTAGGGCCTGAAGCAATCCTGCGGTTTTGTGCCCAGCTCACAAGAAAGCGAGTTGAAGAAAGGAGCTCAGGGGCACTGTACTTCACAAACCTGCAGAGTTATAAATGACAGCTATCCTCCAAAAATATATTGAAGAAAGCCTGCGAAGGGGACTTGAAAGCGGGGCTGAATTTCAGGAAAACGATTGCAGGGGGTAGACTGGAATTGCCCTGAAAGCATAGGAAAAGAGGCACAACGTCGACAATGATGCACTTGGCCAAAAAGGGCGTATGCGTTTTTTCCTGAATATATTCAGGAAAAAACGCATACGCCCTTTTTGGCCAACCAAGCAAGCCTGTAAAGGAAATCTGCACTACAATGAAATCTCACTGCCCCACCGGGCAAAAGGGCCATCTGAAAAAAGTGTAAAATCCAGAAAGTTAGGACAGGATATGGAGAACAGGGAGCCTTGTTATGCTGATTGGCAGGATGTAAATTGCCAGCAGCCACCCTGGAGAAGTGTATGGTGTTTCCTGAAACACGTAAGAAACAAAGCAACACAGCCTATGGCACTTCCACTTATGGTCCTATAGCTTACGGAAATTAAAATCAAAAACAGAGAGCCACCCCAATATTTGGGACGGCTGTGTTCACAAGAAGCTCGTCTACAGTATCAGGTAAATATCCCAGAAAGCAAAAAATGGATAAAGAAGTTGTGGCACGTACGTACAATGCAATATCACTCAGCAATGAAATCTGTGTCATCAGGCCCGTAGCGGCATAGTGAGTGGATGCAGGTACGGTGATTCTACGTGAACTACGTCACACAGAAAAAGAAACATCATAAGATATCACTAATACACGGAATGTAAACTTGACTACACATGAACTGAATTACAAAAAAGAACAGGATCTCAAATTTAGAAAACCAACTAGTGCTTGCTTATGGGGAAAGGTGCCTTGGGGTGCTGCATAAAACCGGAGACTGAAATTAGCACAGATAACTTTCCATAAGTCAAATATGTAATAGACAAGACCTACTCCTTGCTCAACGAAATGGACCCAACACCACATATTCAACGCCTAGGAATATACCTGACTAGGAAGAATCTTAAAACCCATGGATATATATGTCTCCGTAAGAGAATCAAGCGTGTGTACAGCGGCCGAAACGCAGCAGTGAAAATCCGATAAATCCCATTATCAAAATAAATTTCGAAAACAAAACACAAAGACAGTGAAATAGAGAGCAATTCTTAAATAATTCACTCAGGGCATGTGATGCAACCGGGATTGACCACATCTACACCCAGAGCTGGTTGAGACATAAGGCTGGACACTTCAGGCTGATAGCATTGGTGAGTTTCGGTGAGCAAATGCAGACCCTTTGAAGTCATACTGCATGGTACCCATTCCATGGGTCCCAACTCTCCAGGTTCAAGGGATTCTTCCTCCAGCTAAAACATGCATGCGAAACCCAGAGTATCGTCCACTGTGTGATTGGGAAACGATTTAAAATGCATCTCAGTTTTCGTTTCCTGGTCCTCGGGTTCACCATTCCAGATGCTTTACTAACACTCTCCCCGCTTGGAGAGTCAGTGCCTTTAACTTCCTGTTTCGCACAGCTTGCCATTTCTGTGCAAGATGAACAGGAATAGGGAGAACCAATGAGAGACTAGCTGTAGGTGTCTGCACGGGCAAATGTAACGCTCATTGCCCACCAGGAAGAGGAATTAAACAAAGGCTCAGTGTGCCCTGCTGGAAACAGATTAGGGCCTGAAGCAATCCTGCGGTTTTGTGCCCAGCTCACAAGAAAGCGAGTTGAAGAAAGAAGCTCAGGGGCACTGTACTTCACAAACCTGCAGAGTTATAAATGACAGCTATCCTCCAAAAATATATTGAAGTAAGCCTGCGAAGGGGACTTGAAAGCGGGGCTGAATTTCAGGAAAACGATTGCAGGGGGTAGACTGGAATTGCCCTGAAAGCATAGGAAAAGAGGCAGAACGTCGACAATGATGCACTTGGCCAAAAAGGGCGTATGCGTTTTTTCCTGAATATATTCAGGAAAAAACGCATACGCCCTTTTTGGCCAACCAAGCAAGCCTGTAAAGGAAATCTGCACTACAATGAAATCTCACTGCCCCCCCCCCCGGGCAAAAGGGCCATCTGAAAAAAGTGTAAAATCCAGAAAGGTAGGACAGGATATGGAGAACAGGGAGCCTTGTTATGCTGATTGGCAGGATGTAAATTGCCAGCAGCCACCCTGGAGAAGTGTATGGTGTTTCCTGAAACACGTAAGAAACAAAGCAACACAGCCTATGGCACTTCCGCTTATGGTCCTATAGCTTACGGAAATTAAAATCAAAAACAGACAGCCACCCCAATATTTGGGACGGCTGTGTTCACAAGAAGCTCGTCTACAGTATCAGGTAAATATCCCAGAAAGCAAAAAATGGATAAAGAAGTTGTGGCACGTACGTACAATGCAATATCACTCAGCAATGAAATCTGTGTCATCAGGCCCGTAGCGGCATAGTGAGTGGATGCAGGTACGGTGATTCTACGTGAACTACGTCACACAGATAAAGAAACATCATAAGATATCACTAATACACGGAATGTAAACTTGACTACACATGAACTGAATTACAAAAAAGAACAGGGTCTCAAATTTAGAAAACCAACTAGTGCTTGCTTATGGGGAAAGGTTCCTTGGGGTGCTGCATAAAACCAGAGACTGAAATTAGCACAGATAACTTTCCATAAGCCAAATATGTAATAGACAAGACCTACTCCTTGCTCAACGAAATGGACCCAACACCACATATTCAACGCCTAGGAATATACCTCACTAGGAAGATTCTTAAAACCCATGGATATATATGTCTCCGTAAGAGAATCAAGCGTGTGTACAGCGGCCGAAACGCAGCAGTGAAAATCCGATAAATCCCATTATCAAAATAAATTTCGAAAACAAAACACAAAGACAGTGAAATAGAGAGCAATTCTTAACTAATTCACTCAGGGCATGTGATGCAACCGGGATTGACCACATCTACACCCAGAGCTGGTTGAGACATAAGGCTGGACACTTCAGGCTGATAGCATTGGTGAGTTTCGGTGAGCAAATGCAGACCCTTTGAAGTCATACTGCATGGTACCCATTCCATGGGTCCCAACACTCCAGGTTCAATGGATTCTTCCTCCAGCTAAAACATGCATGGGAAACCCAGAGTATCGTCCACCGTGTGATTGGGAAATGATTTAAAATGCATCTCAGTTTTCGTTTCCTGGTCCTCGGGTTCACCATTCCAGATGCTTTACTAACACTCTCCCCGCTTGGAGAGTCAGTGCCTTTAACCTCCTGTTTCGCACAGCTTGCAATTTCTGTGCAAGATGAACAGGAATAGGAGGAACCAATGAGAGACTAGCTGTAGGTGTCTGCACGGGCAAATGTAACGCTCATTGCCCACCAGGAAGAGGAATTAAACAAAGGCACAGTGTGCCCTGCTGGAAACAGATTAGGGCCTGAAGCAATCCTGCGGTTTTGTGCCCAGCTCACAAGAAAGCGAGGTGAAGAAAGGAGCTCAGGGGCACTGTACTTCACAAACCTGCAGAGTTATAAATGACAGCTATCCTCCAAAAATATATTGAAGAAAGCCTGCGAAGGGGACTTGAAAGCGGCGCTGAATTTCAGGAAAACGATTGCAGGGGGTAGACTGGAATTGCCCTGAAAGCATAGGAAAAGAGGCACAACGTCGACAATGATGCACTTGGCCAAAAAGGGCGTATGCGTTTTTTCCTGAATATATTCAGGAAAAAACGCATACGCCCTTTTTGGCCAACCAAGCAAGCCTGTAAAGGAAATCTGCACTACAATGAAATCTCACTGCCCCACCGGGCAAAAGGGCCATCTGAAAAAAGTGTAAAATCCAGAAAGTTAGGACAGGATATGGAGAACAGGGAGCCTTGTTATGCTGATTGGCAGGATGTAAATTGCCAGCAGCCACCCTGGAGAAGTGTATGGTGTTTCCTGAAACACGTAAGAAACAAAGCAACACAGCCTATGGCACTTCCACTTATGGTCCTATAGCTTACGGAAATTAAAATCAAAAACAGACAGCCACCCCAATATTTGGGACGGCTGTGTTCACAAGAAGCTCGTCTACAGTATCAGGTAAATATCCCAGAAAGCAAAAAATGGATAAAGAAGTTGTGGCACGTACGTACAATGCAATATCACTCAGCAATGAAATCTGTGTCATCAGGCCCGTAGCGGCATAGTGAGTGGATGCAGGTACGGTGATTCTACGTGAACTACGTCACACAGAAAAAGAAACATCATAAGATATCACTAATACACGGAATGTAAACTTGACTACACATGAACTGAATTACAAAAAAGAACAGGATCTCAAATTTAGAAAACCAACTAGTGCTTGCTTATGGGGAAAGGTGCCTTGGGGTGCTGCATAAAACCGGAGACTGAAATTAGCACAGATAACTTTCCATAAGTCAAATATGTAATAGACAAGACCTACTCCTTGCTCAACGAAATGGACCCAACACCACATATTCAACGCCTAGGAATATACCTGACTAGGAAGAATCTTAAAACCCATGGATATATATGTCTCCGTAAGAGAATCAAGCGTGTGTACAGCGGCCGAAACGCAGCAGTGAAAATCCGATAAATCCCATTATCAAAATAAATTTCGAAAACAAAACACAAAGACAGTGAAATAGAGAGCAATTCTTAAATAATTCACTCAGGGCATGTGATGCAACCGGGATTGACCACATCTACACCCAGAGCTGGTTGAGACATAAGGCTGGACACTTCAGGCTGATAGCATTGGTGAGTTTCGGTGAGCAAATGCAGACCCTTTGAAGTCATACTGCATGGTACCCATTCCATGGGTCCCAACTCTCCAGGTTCAAGGGATTCTTCCTCCAGCTAAAACATGCATGCGAAACCCAGAGTATCGTCCACTGTGTGATTGGGAAACGATTTAAAATGCATCTCAGTTTTCGTTTCCTGGTCCTCGGGTTCACCATTCCAGATGCTTTACTAACACTCTCCCCGCTTGGAGAGTCAGTGCCTTTAACTTCCTGTTTCGCACAGCTTGCCATTTCTGTGCAAGATGAACAGGAATAGGGAGAACCAATGAGAGACTAGCTGTAGGTGTCTGCACGGGCAAATGTAACGCTCATTGCCCACCAGGAAGAGGAATTAAACAAAGGCTCAGTGTGCCCTGCTGGAAACAGATTAGGGCCTGAAGCAATCCTGCGGTTTTGTGCCCAGCTCACAAGAAAGCGAGTTGAAGAAAGAAGCTCAGGGGCACTGTACTTCACAAACCTGCAGAGTTATAAATGACAGCTATCCTCCAAAAATATATTGAAGTAAGCCTGCGAAGGGGACTTGAAAGCGGGGCTGAATTTCAGGAAAACGATTGCAGGGGGTAGACTGGAATTGCCCTGAAAGCATAGGAAAAGAGGCAGAACGTCGACAATGATGCACTTGGCCAAAAAGGGCGTATGCGTTTTTTCCTGAATATATTCAGGAAAAAACGCATACGCCCTTTTTGGCCAACCAAGCAAGCCTGTAAAGGAAATCTGCACTACAATGAAATCTCACTGCCCCCCCCCCGGGCAAAAGGGCCATCTGAAAAAAGTGTAAAATCCAGAAAGGTAGGACAGGATATGGAGAACAGGGAGCCTTGTTATGCTGATTGGCAGGATGTAAATTGCCAGCAGCCACCCTGGAGAAGTGTATGGTGTTTCCTGAAACACGTAAGAAACAAAGCAACACAGCCTATGGCACTTCCGCTTATGGTCCTATAGCTTACGGAAATTAAAATCAAAAACAGACAGCCACCCCAATATTTGGGACGGCTGTGTTCACAAGAAGCTCGTCTACAGTATCAGGTAAATATCCCAGAAAGCAAAAAATGGATAAAGAAGTTGTGGCACGTACGTACAATGCAATATCACTCAGCAATGAAATCTGTGTCATCAGGCCCGTAGCGGCATAGTGAGTGGATGCAGGTACGGTGATTCTACGTGAACTACGTCACACAGATAAAGAAACATCATAAGATATCACTAATACACGGAATGTAAACTTGACTACACATGAACTGAATTACAAAAAAGAACAGGGTCTCAAATTTAGAAAACCAACTAGTGCTTGCTTATGGGGAAAGGTTCCTTGGGGTGCTGCATAAAACCAGAGACTGAAATTAGCACAGATAACTTTCCATAAGCCAAATATGTAATAGACAAGACCTACTCCTTGCTCAACGAAATGGACCCAACACCACATATTCAACGCCTAGGAATATACCTCACTAGGAAGATTCTTAAAACCCATGGATATATATGTCTCCGTAAGAGAATCAAGCGTGTGTACAGCGGCCGAAACGCAGCAGTGAAAATCCGATAAATCCCATTATCAAAATAAATTTCGAAAACAAAACACAAAGACAGTGAAATAGAGAGCAATTCTTAACTAATTCACTCAGGGCATGTGATGCAACCGGGATTGACCACATCTACACCCAGAGCTGGTTGAGACATAAGGCTGGACACTTCAGGCTGATAGCATTGGTGAGTTTCGGTGAGCAAATGCAGACCCTTTGAAGTCATACTGCATGGTACCCATTCCATGGGTCCCAACACTCCAGGTTCAATGGATTCTTCCTCCAGCTAAAACATGCATGGGAAACCCAGAGTATCGTCCACCGTGTGATTGGGAAATGATTTAAAATGCATCTCAGTTTTCGTTTCCTGGTCCTCGGGTTCACCATTCCAGATGCTTTACTAACACTCTCCCCGCTTGGAGAGTCAGTGCCTTTAACCTCCTGTTTCGCACAGCTTGCAATTTCTGTGCAAGATGAACAGGAATAGGGAGAACCAATGAGAGACTAGCTGTAGGTGTCTGCACGGGCAAATGTAACGCTCATTGCCCACCAGGAAGAGGAATTAAACAAAGGCACAGTGTGCCCTGCTGGAAACAGATTAGGGCCTGAAGCAATCCTGCGGTTTTGTGCCCAGCTCACAAGAAAGCGAGGTGAAGAAAGGAGCTCAGGGGCACTGTACTTCACAAACCTGCAGAGTTATAAATGACAGCTATCCTCCAAAAATATATTGAAGTAAGCCTGCGAAGGGGACTTGAAAGCGGCGCTGAATTTCAGGAAAACGATTGCAGGGGGTAGACTGGAATTGCCCTGAAAGCATAGGAAAAGAGGCACAATGTCGACAATGATGCACTTGGCCAAAAAGGGCGTATGCGTTTTTTCCTGAATATATTCAGGAAAAAACGCATACGCCCTTATTGGCCAACCAAGCAAGCCTGTAAAGGAAATCTGCACTACAATGAAATCTCACTGCCCCCCCGGGCAAAAGGGCCATCTGAAAAAAGTGTAAAATCCAGAAAGGTAGGACAGGATATGGAGAACAGGGAGCCTTGTTATGCTGATTGGCAGGATGTAAATTGCCAGCAGCCACCCTGGAGAAGTGTATGGTGTTTCCTGAAACACGTAAGAAACAAAGCAACACAGCCTATGGCACTTCCACTTATGGTCCTATAGCTTACGGAAATTAAAATCAAAAACAGACAGCCACCCCAATATTTGGGACGGCTGTGTTCACAAGAAGCTCGTCTACAGTATCAGGTAAATATCCCAGAAAGCAAAAAATGGATAAAGAAGTTGTGGCACGTACGTACAATGCAATATCACTCAGCAATGAAATCTGTGTCATCAGGCCCGTAGCGGCATAGTGAGAGGATGCAGGTACGGTGATTCTACGTGAACTACGTCACACAGAAAAAGAAACATCATAAGATATCACTAATACACGGAATGTAAACTTGACTACACATGAACTGAATTACAAAAAAGAACAGGGTCTCAAATTTAGAAAACCAACTAGTGCTTGCTTATGGGGAAAGGTGCTTTGGGGTGCTGCATAAAACCAGAGACTGAAATTAGCACAGATAACTTTCCATAAGCCAAATATGTAATAGACAAGACCTACTCCTTGCTCAACGAAATGGACCCAACACCACATATTCAACGCCTAGGAATATACCTGACTAGGAAGAATCTTAAAACCCATGGATATATATGTCTCCGTAAGAGAATCAAGCGTGTGTACAGCGGCCGAAAAGCAGCAGTGAAAATCCGATAAATCCCATTATCAAAATAAATTTCGAAAACAAAACACAAAGACAGTGAAATAGAGAGCAATTCTTAAATAATTCACTCAGGGCATGTGATGCAACCGGGATTGACCACATCTACACCCAGAGCTGGTTGAGACATAAGGCTGGACACTTCAGGCTGATAGCATTGGTGAGTTTCGGTGAGCAAATGCAGACCCTTTGAAGTCATACTGCATGGTACCCATTCCATGGGTCCCAACTCTCCAGGTTCAAGGGATTCTTCCTCCAGCTAAAACATGCATGGGAATCCCAGAGTATCGTCCACTGTGTGATTGGGAAACGATTTAAAATGCATCTCAGTTTTCGTTTCCTGGTCCTCGGGTTCACCATTCCAGATGCTTTACTAACACTCTCCCCGCTTGGAGAGTCAGTGCCTTTAACCTCCTGTTTCGCACAGCTTGCCATTTCTGTGCAAGATGAACAGGAATAGGGAGAACCAATGAGAGACTAGCTGTAGGTGTCTGCACGGGCAAATGTAACGCTCATTGCCCACCAGGAAGAGGAATTAAACAAAGGCTCAGTGTGCCCTGCTGGAAACAGATTAGGGCCTGAAGCAATCCTGCGGTTTTGTGCCCAGCTCACAAGAAAGCGAGTTGAAGAAAGAAGCTCAGGGGCAC
The DNA here is from genome assembly GCF_963924675.1 of Phocoena phocoena. NCBI lineage: Eukaryota > Metazoa > Chordata > Mammalia > Artiodactyla > Phocoenidae > Phocoena > Phocoena phocoena. The sequence goes on along the minus strand of NW_027077512.1, from coordinate 400,716 downwards.
TGTACTTCACAAACCTGCAGAGTTATAAATGACAGCTATCCTCCAAAAATATATTGAAGTAAGCCTGCGAAGGGGACTTGAAAGCGGGGCTGAATTTCAGGAAAACGATTGCAGGGGGTAGACTGGAATTGCCCTGAAAGCATAGGAAAAGAGGCAGAACGTCGACAATGATGCACTTGGCCAAAAAGGGCGTATGCGTTTTTTCCTGAATATATTCAGGAAAAAACGCATACGCCCTTTTTGGCCAACCAAGCAAGCCTGTAAAGGAAATCTGCACTACAATGAAATCTCACTGCCCCCCCCCCGGGCAAAAGGGCCATCTGAAAAAAGTGTAAAATCCAGAAAGGTAGGACAGGATATGGAGAACAGGGAGCCTTGTTATGCTGATTGGCAGGATGTAAATTGCCAGCAGCCACCCTGGAGAAGTGTATGGTGTTTCCTGAAACACGTAAGAAACAAAGCAACACAGCCTATGGCACTTCCGCTTATGGTCCTATAGCTTACGGAAATTAAAATCAAAAACAGACAGCCACCCCAATATTTGGGACGGCTGTGTTCACAAGAAGCTCGTCTACAGTATCAGGTAAATATCCCAGAAAGCAAAAAATGGATAAAGAAGTTGTGGCACGTACGTACAATGCAATATCACTCAGCAATGAAATCTGTGTCATCAGGCCCGTAGCGGCATAGTGAGTGGATGCAGGTACGGTGATTCTACGTGAACTACGTCACACAGATAAAGAAACATCATAAGATATCACTAATACACGGAATGTAAACTTGACTACACATGAACTGAATTACAAAAAAGAACAGGGTCTCAAATTTAGAAAACCAACTAGTGCTTGCTTATGGGGAAAGGTTCCTTGGGGTGCTGCATAAAACCAGAGACTGAAATTAGCACAGATAACTTTCCATAAGCCAAATATGTAATAGACAAGACCTACTCCTTGCTCAACGAAATGGACCCAACACCACATATTCAACGCCTAGGAATATACCTCACTAGGAAGATTCTTAAAACCCATGGATATATATGTCTCCGTAAGAGAATCAAGCGTGTGTACAGCGGCCGAAACGCAGCAGTGAAAATCCGATAAATCCCATTATCAAAATAAATTTCGAAAACAAAACACAAAGACAGTGAAATAGAGAGCAATTCTTAACTAATTCACTCAGGGCATGTGATGCAACCGGGATTGACCACATCTACACCCAGAGCTGGTTGAGACATAAGGCTGGACACTTCAGGCTGATAGCATTGGTGAGTTTCGGTGAGCAAATGCAGACCCTTTGAAGTCATACTGCATGGTACCCATTCCATGGGTCCCAACACTCCAGGTTCAATGGATTCTTCCTCCAGCTAAAACATGCATGGGAAACCCAGAGTATCGTCCACCGTGTGATTGGGAAATGATTTAAAATGCATCTCAGTTTTCGTTTCCTGGTCCTCGGGTTCACCATTCCAGATGCTTTACTAACACTCTCCCCGCTTGGAGAGTCAGTGCCTTTAACCTCCTGTTTCGCACAGCTTGCAATTTCTGTGCAAGATGAACAGGAATAGGGAGAACCAATGAGAGACTAGCTGTAGGTGTCTGCACGGGCAAATGTAACGCTCATTGCCCACCAGGAAGAGGAATTAAACAAAGGCACAGTGTGCCCTGCTGGAAACAGATTAGGGCCTGAAGCAATCCTGCGGTTTTGTGCCCAGCTCACAAGAAAGCGAGGTGAAGAAAGGAGCTCAGGGGCACTGTACTTCACAAACCTGCAGAGTTATAAATGACAGCTATCCTCCAAAAATATATTGAAGTAAGCCTGCGAAGGGGACTTGAAAGCGGCGCTGAATTTCAGGAAAACGATTGCAGGGGGTAGACTGGAATTGCCCTGAAAGCATAGGAAAAGAGGCACAATGTCGACAATGATGCACTTGGCCAAAAAGGGCGTATGCGTTTTTTCCTGAATATATTCAGGAAAAAACGCATACGCCCTTATTGGCCAACCAAGCAAGCCTGTAAAGGAAATCTGCACTACAATGAAATCTCACTGCCCCCCCGGGCAAAAGGGCCATCTGAAAAAAGTGTAAAATCCAGAAAGGTAGGACAGGATATGGAGAACAGGGAGCCTTGTTATGCTGATTGGCAGGATGTAAATTGCCAGCAGCCACCCTGGAGAAGTGTATGGTGTTTCCTGAAACACGTAAGAAACAAAGCAACACAGCCTATGGCACTTCCACTTATGGTCCTATAGCTTACGGAAATTAAAATCAAAAACAGACAGCCACCCCAATATTTGGGACGGCTGTGTTCACAAGAAGCTCGTCTACAGTATCAGGTAAATATCCCAGAAAGCAAAAAATGGATAAAGAAGTTGTGGCACGTACGTACAATGCAATATCACTCAGCAATGAAATCTGTGTCATCAGGCCCGTAGCGGCATAGTGAGAGGATGCAGGTACGGTGATTCTACGTGAACTACGTCACACAGAAAAAGAAACATCATAAGATATCACTAATACACGGAATGTAAACTTGACTACACATGAACTGAATTACAAAAAAGAACAGGGTCTCAAATTTAGAAAACCAACTAGTGCTTGCTTATGGGGAAAGGTGCTTTGGGGTGCTGCATAAAACCAGAGACTGAAATTAGCACAGATAACTTTCCATAAGCCAAATATGTAATAGACAAGACCTACTCCTTGCTCAACGAAATGGACCCAACACCACATATTCAACGCCTAGGAATATACCTGACTAGGAAGAATCTTAAAACCCATGGATATATATGTCTCCGTAAGAGAATCAAGCGTGTGTACAGCGGCCGAAAAGCAGCAGTGAAAATCCGATAAATCCCATTATCAAAATAAATTTCGAAAACAAAACACAAAGACAGTGAAATAGAGAGCAATTCTTAAATAATTCACTCAGGGCATGTGATGCAACCGGGATTGACCACATCTACACCCAGAGCTGGTTGAGACATAAGGCTGGACACTTCAGGCTGATAGCATTGGTGAGTTTCGGTGAGCAAATGCAGACCCTTTGAAGTCATACTGCATGGTACCCATTCCATGGGTCCCAACTCTCCAGGTTCAAGGGATTCTTCCTCCAGCTAAAACATGCATGGGAATCCCAGAGTATCGTCCACTGTGTGATTGGGAAACGATTTAAAATGCATCTCAGTTTTCGTTTCCTGGTCCTCGGGTTCACCATTCCAGATGCTTTACTAACACTCTCCCCGCTTGGAGAGTCAGTGCCTTTAACCTCCTGTTTCGCACAGCTTGCCATTTCTGTGCAAGATGAACAGGAATAGGGAGAACCAATGAGAGACTAGCTGTAGGTGTCTGCACGGGCAAATGTAACGCTCATTGCCCACCAGGAAGAGGAATTAAACAAAGGCTCAGTGTGCCCTGCTGGAAAAAGATTAGGGCCTGAAGCAATCCTGCGGTTTTGTGCCCAGCTCACAAGAAAGCGAGTTGAAGAAAGGAGCTCAGGGGCACTGTACTTCACAAACCTGCAGAGTTATAAATGACAGCTATCCTCCAAAAATATAATGAAGTAAGCCTGCGAAGGGGACTTGAAAGCGGGGCTGAATTTCAGGAAAACGATTGCAGGGGGTAGACTGGAATTGCCCTGAAAGCATAGGAAAAGAGGCACAACGTCGACAATGATGCACTTGGTCAAAAAGGGCGTATGCGTTTTTTCCTGAATATATTCAGGAAAAAACGCATACGCCCTTTTTGGCCAACCAAGCAAGCCTGTAAAGGAAATCTGCACTACAATGAAATCTCACTGCCCCCACGGGCAAAAGGGCCATCTGAAAAAAGTGTAAAATCCAGAAAGGTAGGACAGGATATGGAGAACAGGGAGCCTTGTTATGCTGATTGGCAGGATGTAAATTGCCAGCAGCCACCCTGGAGAAGTGTATGGTGTTTCCTGAAACACGTAAGAAACAAAGCAACACAGCCTATGGCACTTCCACTTATGGTCCTATAGCTTACGGAAATTAAAATCAAAAACAGACAGCCACCCCAATATTTGGGACGGCTGTGTTCACAAGAAGCTCGTCTACAGTATCAGGTAAATATCCCAGAAAGCAAAAAATGGATAAAGAAGTTGTGGCACGTACGTGCAATGCAATATCACTCAGCAATGAAATCTGTGTCATCAGGCCCGTAGCGGCATAGTAAGTGGATGCAGGTACGGTGATTCTACGTGAACTACGTCACACAGAAAAAGAAACATCATAAGATATCACTAATACACGGAATGTAAACTTGACTACACATGAACTGAATTACAAAACAGAACAGGGTCTCAAATTTAGAAAACCAACTAGTGCTTGCTTATGGGGAAAGGTGCGTTGGGGTGCTGCATAAAACCAGAGACTGAAATTAGCACAGATAACATTCCATAAGCCAAATATGTAATAGACAAGACCTACTCCTTGCTCAACGAAATGGACTCAACACCACATATTCAACGCCTAGGAATATACCTGACTAGGAAGAATCTTATAACCCATGGATATATATGTCTCCGTAAGAGAATCAAGCGTGTGTACAGCGGCCGAAACGCAGCAGTGAAAATCCGATAAATCCCATTATCAAAATAAATTTCGAAAACAAAACACAAAGACAGTGAAATAGAGAGCAATTCTTAACTAATTCACTCAGGGCATGTGATGCAACCGGGATTGACCACATCTACACCCAGAGCTGGTTGAGATATAAGGCTGGACACTTCAGGCTGATAGCATTGGTGAGTTTCGGTGAGCAAATGCAGACCCTTTGAAGTCATACTGCATGGTACCCATTCCATGGGTCCCAACTCTCCAGGTTCAAGGCATTCTTCCTCCAGCTAAAACATGCATGGGAAACCCAGAGTATCGTTCACCGTGTGATTGGGAAACGATTTAAAATGCATCTCAGTTTTCGTATCCTGCTCCTCGGGTTCACCATTCCAGATGCTTTACTAACACTCTCCCCGCTTGGAGAGTCAGTGCCTTTAACCTCCTGTTTGGCACAGCTTGCCATTTCTGTGCAAGATGAACAGGAATAGGGAGAACCAATGAGAGACTAGCTGTAGGTGTCTGCACGGGCAAATGTAACGCTCATTGCCCACCAGGAAGAGGAATTAAACAAAGGCACAGTGTGCCCTGCTGGAAACAGATTAGGGCCTGAAGCAATCCTGCGGTTTTGTGCCCAGCTCACAAGAAAGCGAGGTGAAGAAAGGAGCTCAGGGGCACTGTACTTCACAAACCTGCAGAGTTATAAATGACAGCTATCCTCCAAAAATATATTGAAGTAAGCCTGCGAAGGGGACTTGAAAGCGGCGCTGAATTTCAGGAAAACGATTGCAGGGGGTAGACTGGAATTGCCCTGAAAGCATAGGAAAAGAGGCACAATGTCGACAATGATGCACTTGGCCAAAAAGGGCGTATGCGTTTTTTCCTGAATATATTCAGGAAAAAACGCATACGCCCTTTTTGGCCAACCAAGCAAGCCTGTAAAGGAAATCTGCACTACAATGAAATCTCACTGCCCCCCCGGGCAAAAGGGCCATCTGAAAAAAGTGTAAAATCCAGAAAGGTAGGACAGGATATGGAGAACAGGGAGCCTTGTTATGCTGATTGGCAGGATGTAAATTGCCAGCAGCCACCCTGGAGAAGTGTATGGTGTTTCCTGAAACACGTAAGAAACAAAGCAACACAGCCTATGGCACTTCCACTTATGGTCCTATAGCTTACGGAAATTAAAATCAAAAACAGACAGCCACCCCAATATTTGGGACGGCTGTGTTCACAAGAAGCTCGTCTACAGTATCAGGTAAATATCCCAGAAAGCAAAAAATGGATAAAGAAGTTGTGGCACGTACGTACAATGCAATATCACTCAGCAATGAAATCTGTGTCATCAGGCCCGTAGCGGCATAGTGAGAGGATGCAGGTACGGTGATTCTACGTGAACTACGTCACACAGAAAAAGAAACATCATAAGATATCACTAATACACGGAATGTAAACTTGACTACACATGAACTGAATTACAAAAAAGAACAGGGTCTCAAATTTAGAAAACCAACTAGTGCTTGCTTATGGGGAAAGGTGCTTTGGGGTGCTGCATAAAACCAGAGACTGAAATTAGCACAGATAACTTTCCATAAGCCAAATATGTAATAGACAAGACCTACTCCTTGCTCAACGAAATGGACCCAACACCACATATTCAACGCCTAGGAATATACCTGACTAGGAAGAATCTTAAAACCCATGGATATATATGTCTCCGTAAGAGAATCAAGCGTGTGTACAGCGGCCGAAAAGCAGCAGTGAAAATCCGATAAATCCCATTATCAAAATAAATTTCGAAAACAAAACACAAAGACAGTGAAATAGAGAGCAATTCTTAACTAATTCACTCAGGGCATGTGATGCAACCGGGATTGACCACATCTACACCCAGAGCTGGTTGAGACATAAGGCTGGACACTTCAGGCTGATAGCATTGGTGAGTTTCGGTGAGCAAATGCAGACACTTTGAAGTCATACTGCATGGTACCCATTCCATGGGTCCCAACTCTCCAGGTTCAAGGGATTCTTCCTCCAGCTAAAACATGCATGGGAATCCCAGAGTATCGTCCACTGTGTGATTGGGAAACGATTTAAAATGCATCTCAGTTTTCGTTTCCTGGTCCTCGGGTTCACCATTCCAGATGCTTTACTAACACTCTCCCCGCTTGGAGAGTCAGTGCCTTTAACCTCCTGTTTCGCACAGCTTGCCATTTCTGTGCAAGATGAACAGGAATAGGGAGAACCAATGAGAGACTAGCTGTAGGTGTCTGCACGGGCAAATGTAACGCTCATTGCCCACCAGGAAGAGGAATTAAACAAAGGCTCAGTGTGCCCTGCTGGAAAAAGATTAGGGCCTGAAGCAATCCTGCGGTTTTGTGCCCAGCTCACAAGAAAGCGAGTTGAAGAAAGGAGCTCAGGGGCACTGTACTTCACAAACCTGCAGAGTTATAAATGACAGCTATCCTCCAAAAATATATTGAAGTAAGCCTGCGAAGGGGACTTGAAAGCGGGGCTGAATTTCAGGAAAACGATTGCAGGGGGTAGACTGGAATTGCCCTGAAAGCATAGGAAAAGAGGCACAACGTCGACAATGATGCACTTGGTCAAAAAGGGCGTATGCGTTTTTTCCTGAATATATTCAGGAAAAAACGCATACGCCCTTTTTGGCCAACCAAGCAAGCCTGTAAAGGAAATCTGCACTACAATGAAATCTCACTGCCCCCCCCCCGGTCAAAAGGGCCATCTGAAAAAAGTGTAAAATCCAGAAAGGTAGGACAGGATATGGAGAACAGGGAGCCTTGTTATGCTGATTGGCAGGATGTAAATTGCCAGCAGCCACCCTGGAGAAGTGTATGGTGTTTCCTGAAACACGTAAGAAACAAAGCAACACAGCCTATGGCACTTCCGCTTATGGTCCTATAGCTTACGGAAATTAAAATCAAAAACAGACAGCCACCCCAATATTTGGGACGGCTGTGTTCACAAGAAGCTCGTCTACAGTATCAGGTAAATATCCCAGAAAGCAAAAAATGGATAAAGAAGTTGTGGCACGTACGTACAATGCAATATCACTCAGCAATGAAATCTGTGTCATCAGGCCCGTAGCGGCATAGTGAGTGGATGCAGGTACGGTGATTCTACGTGAACTACGTCACACAGATAAAGAAACATCATAAGATATCACTAATACACGGAATGTAAACTTGACTACACATGAACTGAATTACAAAAAAGAACAGGGTCTCAAATTTAGAAAACCAACTAGTGCTTGCTTATGGGGAAAGGTTCCTTGGGGTGCTGCATAAAACCAGAGACTGAAATTAGCACAGATAACTTTCCATAAGCCAAATATGTAATAGACAAGACCTACTCCTTGCTCAACGAAATGGACCCAACACCACATATTCAACGCCTAGGAATATACCTCACTAGGAAGATTCTTAAAACCCATGGATATATATGTCTCCGTAAGAGAATCAAGCGTGTGTACAGCGGCCGAAACGCAGCAGTGAAAATCCGATAAATCCCATTATCAAAATAAATTTCGAAAACAAAACACAAAGACAGTGAAATAGAGAGCAATTCTTAACTAATTCACTCAGGGCATGTGATGCAACCGGGATTGACCACATCTACACCCAGAGCTGGTTGAGACATAAGGCTGGACACTTCAGGCTGATAGCATTGGTGAGTTTCGGTGAGCAAATGCAGACCCTTTGAAGTCATACTGCATGGTACCCATTCCATGGGTCCCAACACTCCAGGTTCAATGGATTCTTCCTCCAGCTAAAACATGCATGGGAAACCCAGAGTATCGTCCACCGTGTGATTGGGAAATGATTTAAAATGCATCTCAGTTTTCGTTTCCTGGTCCTCGGGTTCACCATTCCAGATGCTTTACTAACACTCTCCCCGCTTGGAGAGTCAGTGCCTTTAACCTCCTGTTTCGCACAGCTTGCAATTTCTGTGCAAGATGAACAGGAATAGGGAGAACCAATGAGAGACTAGCTGTAGGTGTCTGCACGGGCAAATGTAACGCTCATTGCCCACCAGGAAGAGGAATTAAACAAAGGCACAGTGTGCCCTGCTGGAAACAGATTAGGGCCTGAAGCAATCCTGCGGTTTTGTGCCCAGCTCACAAGAAAGCGAGGTGAAGAAAGGAGCTCAGGGGCACTGTACTTCACAAACCTGCAGAGTTATAAATGACAGCTATCCTCCAAAAATATATTGAAGTAAGCCTGCGAAGGGGACTTGAAAGCGGCGCTGAATTTCAGGAAAACGATTGCAGGGGGTAGACTGGAATTGCCCTGAAAGCATAGGAAAAGAGGCACAATGTCGACAATGATGCACTTGGCCAAAAAGGGCGTATGCGTTTTTTCCTGAATATATTCAGGAAAAAACGCATACGCCCTTATTGGCCAACCAAGCAAGCCTGTAAAGGAAATCTGCACTACAATGAAATCTCACTGCCCCCCCGGGCAAAAGGGCCATCTGAAAAAAGTGTAAAATCCAGAAAGGTAGGACAGGATATGGAGAACAGGGAGCCTTGTTATGCTGATTGGCAGGATGTAAATTGCCAGCAGCCACCCTGGAGAAGTGTATGGTGTTTCCTGAAACACGTAAGAAACAAAGCAACACAGCCTATGGCACTTCCACTTATGGTCCTATAGCTTACGGAAATTAAAATCAAAAACAGACAGCCACCCCAATATTTGGGACGGCTGTGTTCACAAGAAGCTCGTCTACAGTATCAGGTAAATATCCCAGAAAGCAAAAAATGGATAAAGAAGTTGTGGCACGTACGTACAATGCAATATCACTCAGCAATGAAATCTGTGTCATCAGGCCCGTAGCGGCATAGTGAGAGGATGCAGGTACGGTGATTCTACGTGAACTACGTCACACAGAAAAAGAAACATCATAAGATATCACTAATACACGGAATGTAAACTTGACTACACATGAACTGAATTACAAAAAAGAACAGGGTCTCAAATTTAGAAAACCAACTAGTGCTTGCTTATGGGGAAAGGTGCTTTGGGGTGCTGCATAAAACCAGAGACTGAAATTAGCACAGATAACTTTCCATAAGCCAAATATGTAATAGACAAGACCTACTCCTTGCTCAACGAAATGGACCCAACACCACATATTCAACGCCTAGGAATATACCTGACTAGGAAGAATCTTAAAACCCATGGATATATATGTCTCCGTAAGAGAATCAAGCGTGTGTACAGCGGCCGAAAAGCAGCAGTGAAAATCCGATAAATCCCATTATCAAAATAAATTTCGAAAACAAAACACAAAGACAGTGAAATAGAGAGCAATTCTTAAATAATTCACTCAGGGCATGTGATGCAACCGGGATTGACCACATCTACACCCAGAGCTGGTTGAGACATAAGGCTGGACACTTCAGGCTGATAGCATTGGTGAGTTTCGGTGAGCAAATGCAGACCCTTTGAAGTCATACTGCATGGTACCCATTCCATGGGTCCCAACTCTCCAGGTTCAAGGGATTCTTCCTCCAGCTAAAACATGCATGGGAATCCCAGAGTATCGTCCACTGTGTGATTGGGAAACGATTTAAAATGCATCTCAGTTTTCGTTTCCTGGTCCTCGGGTTCACCATTCCAGATGCTTTACTAACACTCTCCCCGCTTGGAGAGTCAGTGCCTTTAACCTCCTGTTTCGCACAGCTTGCCATTTCTGTGCAAGATGAACAGGAATAGGGAGAACCAATGAGAGACTAGCTGTAGGTGTCTGCACGGGCAAATGTAACGCTCATTGCCCACCAGGAAGAGGAATTAAACAAAGGCTCAGTGTGCCCTGCTGGAAACAGATTAGGGCCTGAAGCAATCCTGCGGTTTTGTGCCCAGCTCACAAGAAAGCGAGTTGAAGAAAGGAGCTCAGGGGCACTGTACTTCACAAACCTGCAGAGTTATAAATGACAGCTATCCTCCAAAAATATATTGAAGTAAGCCTGCGAAGGGGACTTGAAAGCGGGGCAGAATTTCAGGAAAACGATTGCAGGGGGTAGACTGGAATTGCCCTGAAAGCATAGGAAAAGAGGCACAACGTCGACAATGATGCACTTGGCCAAAAAAGGCGTATGCGTTTTTTCCTGAATATATTCAGGAAAAAACGCATACGCCCTTTTTGGCCAACCAAGCAAGCCTGTAAAGGAAATCTGCACTACAATGAAATCTCACTGCCCCCCCGGGCAAAAGGGCCATCTGAAAAAAGTGTAAAATCCAGAAAGGTAGGACAGGATATGGAGAACAGGGAGCCTTGTTATGCTGATTGGCAGGATGTAAATTGCCAGCAGCCACCCTGGAGAAGTGTATGGTGTTTCCTGAAACACGAAAGAAACAAAGCAACACAGCCTATGGCACTTCCACTTATGGTCCTATAGCTTACGGAAATTAAAATCAAAAACAGACAGCCACCCCAATATTTGGGACGGCTGTGTTCACAAGAAGCTCGTCTACAGTATCAGGTAAATATCCCAGAAAGCAAAAAATGGATAAAGAAGTTGTGGCACGTACGTACAATGCAATATCACTCAGCAATGAAATCTGTGTCATCAGGCCCGTAGCGGCATAGTGAGTGGATGCAGGTACGGTGATTCTACGTGAACTACGTCAAACAGAAAAAGAAACATCATAAGATATCACTAATACACGGAATGTAAACTTGACTACACATAAACTGAATTACAAAACAGAACAGGGTCTCAAATTTAGAAAACCAACTAGTGCTTGCTTATGGGGAAAGGTGCCTTGGGGTGCTGCATAAAACCAGAGACTGAAATTAGCACAGATAACTTTCCATAAGCCAAATATGTAATAGACAATACCTACTCCTTGCTCAACGAAATGGACCCAACACCACATATTCAACGCCTAGGAATATACCTGACTAGGAAGAATCTTAAAACCCATGGATATATATGTCTCCGTAAGAGAATCAAGCGTGTGTACAGCGGCCGAAACGCAGCAGTGAAAATCCGATAAATCCCATTATTAAAATAAATTTGGAAAACAAAACACAAAGACAGTGAAATAGAGAGCAATTCTTAAATAATTCACTCAGGGCATGTGATGCAACCGGGATTACCACATCTACACCCAGAGCTGGTTGAGACATAAGGCTGGACACTTCAGGCTGATAGCACTGGTTTGTTTCGGTGAGCAAATGCAGACCCTTTGAAGTCATACTGCATGGACCCATTCCATGGGTCCCAACTCTCCAGGTTCAAGGGATTCTTCCTCCAGCTAAAACATGCATGGGGAACCAAGAGTATCGTCCACCGTGTGATTGGGAAATGATTTAAAATGCATCTCAGTTTTCGTATCCTGGTCCTCGGGTTCACCATTCCAGATGCTTTACTAACACTCTCCCCGCTTGGAGAGTCAGTGCATTTAACCTCCTGTTTCGCACAGCTTGCAATTTCTGTGCAAGATGAACAGGAATAGGGAGAACCAATGAGAGACTAGCTGTAGGTGTCTGCACGGGCAAATGTAACGCTCATTGCCCACCAGGAAGAGGAATTAAACAAAGGCTCAGTGTGCCCTGCTGGAAACAGATTAGGGCCTGAAGCAATCCTGCGGTTTTGTGCCCAGCTCACAAGAAAGCGAGTTGAAGAAAGGAGCTCAGGGGCACTGTACTTCACAAACCTGCAGAGTCATAAATGACAGCTATCCTCCAAAAATATATTGAAGTAAGCCTGCGAAGGGGACTTGAAAGCGGAGCTGAATTTCATGAAAACGATTGCAGGGGGTAGACTGGAATTGCCCTGAAAGCATAGGAAAAGAGGCACAACGTCGACAATGATGCACTTGGCCAAAAAGGGCGTATGCGTTTTTTCCTGAATATATTCAGGAAAAAACGCATACGCCCTTTTTGGCCAACCAAGCAAGCCTGTAAAGGAAATCGGCACTACAATGAAATCTCACTGCCCCCCCGGGCAAAAGGGCCATCTGAAAAAAGTGTAAAATCCAGAAAGGTAGGACAGGATATGGAGAACAGGGAGCCTTGTTATGCTGATTGGCAGGATGTAAATTGCCAGCAGCCACTCTGGAGAAGTGTATGGTGTTTCCTGAAACACGTAAGAAACAAAGCAACACAGCCTATGGCACTTCCACTTATGGTCTTATAGCTTACGGAAATTAAAATCAAAAACAGACAGCCACCCCAATATTTGGGACGGCTGTGTTCACAAGAAGCTCGTCTACAGTATCAGGTAAATATCCCAGAAAGCAAAAAATGGATAAAGAAGTTGTGGCACGTACGTACAATGCAATATCACTCAGCAATGAAATCTGTGTTATCAGGCCCGTAGCGGCATAGTGAGTGGATGCAGGTACGGTGATTCTACGTGAACTACGTCACACAGAAAAAGAAACATCATAAGATATCACTAATACACGGAATGTAAACTTGACTACACATGAACTGAATTACAAAACAGAACAGGGTCTCAAATTTAGAAAACCAACTAGTGCTTGCTTATGGGTAAAGGGGCCTTGGGGTGCTGCATAAAACCAGAGACTGAAATTGGCACAGATAACTTTCCATAAGCCAAATCTGTAATAGACAAGACCTACTCCTTGCTCAACGAAATGGAACCAACACCACATATTCAACGCCTAGGAATATACCTGATTAGGAAGAATCTTAAAACCCATGGATATATATGTCTCAGTAAGAGAATCAAGCGTGTGTACAGCGGCCGAAACGCAGTAGTGAAAATCCTATAAATCCCATTATCAAAATAAATTTCGAAAACAAAACACAAAGACAGTGAATTAGAGAGCAATTCTTAAATAATTCACTCAGGGCATGTGATGCAACCGGGATTGACCACATCTACACCCAGAGCTGGTTGAGACATAAGGCTGGACACTTCAGGCTGATAGCACTGGTGAGTTCCGGTGAGCAAATGCAGACCCTTTGAAGTCATACTGCATGGTACCCATTCCATGGGTCCCAACTCTACAGGTTCAAGGGATTCTTCCTCCAGCTAAAACATGCATGGGAAACCAAGAGTATCGTCCACCGTGTGATTGGGAAATGATTTAAAATGCATCTCAGTTTTCGTATCCTGGTCCTCGGGTTCACCATTCCAGATGCTTTACTAACACTCTCCCCGCTTGGAGAGTGAGTGCCTTTAACCTCCTGTTTCGCACAGCTTGCAATTTCTGTGCAAGATGAACAGGAATAGGGAGAACCAATGAGAGACTAGCTGTAGGTGTCTGCACGGGCAAATGTAACGCTCATTGCCCACCAGGAAGAGGAATTAAACAAAGGCTCAGTGTGCCCTGCTGGAAACAGATTAGGGCCTGAAGCAATCATGCGGTTTTGTGCCCAGCTCACAAGAAAGCGAGTTGAAGAAAGGAGCTCAGGGGCACTGTACTTCACAAACCTGCAGAGTTATAAATGACAGCTATCCTCCAAAAATATATTGAAGTAAGCCGGCGAAGCGGACTTGAAAGCGGGGCTGAATTTCAGGAAAACGATTGCAGGGGGTAGACCGGAATTGCCCTGAAAGCATAGGAAAAGAGGCACAACGTCGACAATGATGCACTTGGCCAAAAAGGGCGTATGCGTTTTTTCCTGAATATATTCAGGAAAAAACGCATACGCCCTTTTTGGCCAACCAAGCAAGCCTGTAAAGGAAATCTGCACTACAATGAAGTCTCACTGCCCCCCGGGCAAAAGGGCCATCTGAAAAAAGTGTAAAATCCTGAAAGGTAGGACAGGATATGGAGAACAGGGAGCCTTGTTATGCTGATTGGCAGGATGTAAATTGCCAGCAGCCACCCTGGAGAAGTGTATGGTGTTTCCTGAAACACGTAAGAAACAAAGCAACACAGCCTATGGCACTTCCACTTATGGTCCTATAGCTTACGGAAATTAAAATCAAAAACAGACAGCCACCCCAATATTTGGGACGTTTGTGTTCACAAGAAGCTCGTCTACAGTATCAGGTAAATATCACAGAAAGCAAAAAATGGATAAAGAAGTTGTGGCACGTACGTGCAATGCAATATCACTCAGCAATGAAATCTGTGTCATCAGGCCCGTAGCGGCATAGTAAGTGGATGCAGGTACGGTGATTCTACGTGAACTACGTCACACAGAAAAAGAAACATCATAAGATATCACTAATACACGGAATGTAAACTTGACTACACATGAACTGAATTACAAAACAGAACAGGGTCTCAAATTTAGAAAACCAACTAGTGCTTGCTTATGGGGAAAGGTGCGTTGGGGTGCTGCATAAAACCAGAGACTGAAATTAGCACAGATAACATTCCATAAGCCAAATATGTAATAGACAAGACCTACTCCTTGCTCAACGAAATGGACTCAACACAACATATTCAACGCCTAGGAATATACCTGACTAGGAAGAATCTTAAAACCCATGCATATATATGTCTCCGTAAGAGAATCAAGCGTGTGTAAAGCGGCCGAAACGCAGCAGTGAAAATCCGATAAATCCCATTATTAAAATAAATTTGGAAAACAAAACACAAAGACAGTGAAATAGAGAGCAATTCTTAAATAATTCACTCAGGGCATGTGATGCAACCGGGATTACCACATCTACACCCAGAGCTGGTTGAGACATAAGGCTGGACACTTCAGGCTGATAGCACTGGTTTGTTTCGGTGAGCAAATGCAGACCCTTTGAAGTCATACTGCATGGACCCATTCCATGGGTCCCAACTCTCCAGGTTCAAGGGATTCTTCCTCCAGCTAAAACATGCATGGGGAACCAAGAGTATCGTCCACCGTGTGATTGGGAAATGATTTAAAATGCATCTCAGTTTTCGTATCCTGGTCCTCGGGTTCACCATTCCAGATGCTTTACTAACACTCTCCCCGCTTGGAGAGTCAGTGCATTTAACCTCCTGTTTCGCACAGCTTGCAATTTCTGTGCAAGATGAACAGGAATAGGGAGAACCAATGAGAGACTAGCTGTAGGTGTCTGCACGGGCAAATGTAACGCTCATTGCCCACCAGGAAGAGGAATTAAACAAAGGCTCAGTGTGCCCTGCTGGAAACAGATTAGGGCCTGAAGCAATCCTGCGGTTTTGTGCCCAGCTCACAAGAAAGCGAGTTGAAGAAAGGAGCTCAGGGGCACTGTACTTCACAAACCTGCAGAGTCATAAATGACAGCTATCCTCCAAAAATATATTGAAGTAAGCCTGCGAAGGGGACTTGAAAGCGGAGCTGAATTTCATGAAAACGATTGCAGGGGGTAGACTGGAATTGCCCTGAAAGCATAGGAAAAGAGGCACAACGTCGACAATGATGCACTTGGCCAAAAAGGGCGTATGCGTTTTTTCCTGAATATATTCAGGAAAAAACGCATACGCCCTTTTTGGCCAACCAAGCAAGCCTGTAAAGGAAATCGGCACTACAATGAAATCTCACTGCCCCCCCGGGCAAAAGGGCCATCTGAAAAAAGTGTAAAATCCAGAAAGGTAGGACAGGATATGGAGAACAGGGAGCCTTGTTATGCTGATTGGCAGGATGTAAATTGCCAGCAGCCACTCTGGAGAAGTGTATGGTGTTTCCTGAAACACGTAAGAAACAAAGCAACACAGCCTATGGCACTTCCACTTATGGTCTTATAGCTTACGGAAATTAAAATCAAAAACAGACAGCCACCCCAATATTTGGGACGGCTGTGTTCACAAGAAGCTCGTCTACAGTATCAGGTAAATATCCCAGAAAGCAAAAAATGGATAAAGAAGTTGTGGCACGTACGTACAATGCAATATCACTCAGCAATGAAATCTGTGTTATCAGGCCCGTAGCGGCATAGTGAGTGGATGCAGGTACGGTGATTCTACGTGAACTACGTCACACAGAAAAAGAAACATCATAAGATATCACTAATACACGGAATGTAAACTTGACTACACATGAACTGAATTACAAAACAGAACAGGGTCTCAAATTTAGAAAACCAACTAGTGCTTGCTTATGGGTAAAGGGGCCTTGGGGTGCTGCATAAAACCAGAGACTGAAATTGGCACAGATAACTTTCCATAAGCCAAATCTGTAATAGACAAGACCTACTCCTTGCTCAACGAAATGGAACCAACACCACATATTCAACGCCTAGGAATATACCTGATTAGGAAGAATCTTAAAACCCATGGATATATATGTCTCAGTAAGAGAATCAAGCGTGTGTACAGCGGCCGAAACGCAGTAGTGAAAATCCTATAAATCCCATTATCAAAATAAATTTCGAAAACAAAACACAAAGACAGTGAATTAGAGAGCAATTCTTAAATAATTCACTCAGGGCATGTGATGCAACCGGGATTGACCACATCTACACCCAGAGCTGGTTGAGACATAAGGCTGGACACTTCAGGCTGATAGCACTGGTGAGTTTCGGTGAGCAAATGCAGACCCTTTGAAGTCATACTGCATGGTACCCATTCCATGGGTCCCAACTCTACAGGTTCAAGGGATTCTTCCTCCAGCTAAAACATGCATGGGAAACCAAGAGTATCGTCCACCGTGTGATTGGGAAATGATTTAAAATGCATCTCAGTTTTCGTATCCTGGTCTTCGGGTTCACCATTCCAGATGCTTTACTAACACTCTCCCCGCTTGGAGAGTGAGTGCCTTTAACCTCCTGTTTCGCACAGCTTGCAATTTCTGTGCAAGATGAACAGGAATAGGGAGAACCAATGAGAGACTAGCTGTAGGTGTCTGCACGGGCAAATGTAACGCTCATTGCCCACCAGGAAGAGGAATTAAACAAAGGCTCAGTGTGCCCTGCTGGAAACAGATTAGGGCCTGAAGCAATCCTGCGGTTTTGTGCCCAGCTCACAAGAAAGCGAGTTGAAGAAAGGAGCTCAGGGGCACTGTACTTCACAAACCTGCAGAGTTATAAATGACAGCTATCCTCCAAAAATATATTGAAGTAAGCCGGCGAAGCGGACTTGAAAGCGGGGCTGAATTTCAGGAAAACGATTGCAGGGGGTAGACTGGAATTGCCCTGAAAGCATAGGAAAAGAGGCACAACGTCGACAATGATGCACTTGGCCAAAAAGGGCGTATGCGTTTTTTCCTGAATATATTCAGGAAAAAACGCATACGCCCTTTTTGGCCAACCAAGCAAGCCTGTAAAGGAAATCTGCACTACAATGAAGTCTCACTGCCCCCCGGGCAAAAGGGCCATCTGAAAAAAGTGTAAAATCCTGAAAGGTAGGACAGGATATGGAGAACAGGGAGCCTTGTTATGCTGATTGGCAGGATGTAAATTGCCAGCAGCCACCCTGGAGAAGTGTATGGTGTTTCCTGAAACACGTAAGAAACAAAGCAACACAGCCTATGGCACTTCCACTTATGGTCCTATAGCTTACGGAAATTAAAATCAAAAACAGACAGCCACCCCAATATTTGGGACGTTTGTGTTCACAAGAAGCTCGTCTACAGTATCAGGTAAATATCACAGAAAGCAAAAAATGGATAAAGAAGTTGTGGCACGTACGTGCAATGCAATATCACTCAGCAATGAAATCTGTGTCATCAGGCCCGTAGCGGCATAGTAAGTGGATGCAGGTACGGTGATTCTACGTGAACTACGTCACACAGAAAAAGAAACATCATAAGATATCACTAATACACGGAATGTAAACTTGACTACACATGAACTGAATTACAAAACAGAACAGGGTCTCAAATTTAGAAAACCAACTAGTGCTTGCTTATGGGGAAAGGTGCGTTGGGGTGCTGCATAAAACCAGAGACTGAAATTAGCACAGATAACATTCCATAAGCCAAATATGTAATAGACAAGACCTACTCCTTGCTCAACGAAATGGACTCAACACAACATATTCAACGCCTAGGAATATACCTGACTAGGAAGAATCTTAAAACCCATGCATATATATGTCTCCGTAAGAGAATCAAGCGTGTGTAAAGCGGCCGAAACGCAGCAGTGAAAATCCGATAAATCCCATTATTAAAATAAATTTGGAAAACAAAACACAAAGACAGTGAAATAGAGAGCAATTCTTAAATAATTCACTCAGGGCATGTGATGCAACCGGGATTACCACATCTACACCCAGAGCTGGTTGAGACATAAGGCTGGACACTTCAGGCTGATAGCACTGGTTTGTTTCGGTGAGCAAATGCAGACCCTTTGAAGTCATACTGCATGGACCCATTCCATGGGTCCCAACTCTCCAGGTTCAAGGGATTCTTCCTCCAGCTAAAACATGCATGGGGAACCAAGAGTATCGTCCACCGTGTGATTGGGAAATGATTTAAAATGCATCTCAGTTTTCGTATCCTGGTCCTCGGGTTCACCATTCCAGATGCTTTACTAACACTCTCCCCGCTTGGAGAGTCAGTGCATTTAACCTCCTGTTTCGCACAGCTTGCAATTTCTGTGCAAGATGAACAGGAATAGGGAGAACCAATGAGAGACTAGCTGTAGGTGTCTGCACGGGCAAATGTAACGCTCATTGCCCACCAGGAAGAGGAATTAAACAAAGGCTCAGTGTGCCCTGCTGGAAACAGATTAGGGCCTGAAGCAATCCTGCGGTTTTGTGCCCAGCTCACAAGAAAGCGAGTTGAAGAAAGGAGCTCAGGGGCACTGTACTTCACAAACCTGCAGAGTCATAAATGACAGCTATCCTCCAAAAATATATTGAAGTAAGCCTGCGAAGGGGACTTGAAAGCGGAGCTGAATTTCATGAAAACGATTGCAGGGGGTAGACTGGAATTGCCCTGAAAGCATAGGAAAAGAGGCACAACGTCGACAATGATGCACTTGGCCAAAAAGGGCGTATGCGTTTTTTCCTGAATATATTCAGGAAAAAACGCATACGCCCTTTTTGGCCAACCAAGCAAGCCTGTAAAGGAAATCGGCACTACAATGAAATCTCACTGCCCCCCCGGGCAAAAGGGCCATCTGAAAAAAGTGTAAAATCCAGAAAGGTAGGACAGGATATGGAGAACAGGGAGCCTTGTTATGCTGATTGGCAGGATGTAAATTGCCAGCAGCCACTCTGGAGAAGTGTATGGTGTTTCCTGAAACACGTAAGAAACAAAGCAACACAGCCTATGGCACTTCCACTTATGGTCTTATAGCTTACGGAAATTAAAATCAAAAACAGACAGCCACCCCAATATTTGGGACGGCTGTGTTCACAAGAAGCTCGTCTACAGTATCAGGTAAATATCCCAGAAAGCAAAAAATGGATAAAGAAGTTGTGGCACGTACGTACAATGCAATATCACTCAGCAATGAAATCTGTGTTATCAGGCCCGTAGCGGCATAGTGAGTGGATGCAGGTACGGTGATTCTACGTGAACTACGTCACACAGAAAAAGAAACATCATAAGATATCACTAATACACGGAATGTAAACTTGACTACACATGAACTGAATTACAAAACAGAACAGGGTCTCAAATTTAGAAAACCAACTAGTGCTTGCTTATGGGTAAAGGGGCCTTGGGGTGCTGCATAAAACCAGAGACTGAAATTGGCACAGATAACTTTCCATAAGCCAAATCTGTAATAGACAAGACCTACTCCTTGCTCAACGAAATGGAACCAACACCACATATTCAACGCCTAGGAATATACCTGATTAGGAAGAATCTTAAAACCCATGGATATATATGTCTCAGTAAGAGAATCAAGCGTGTGTACAGCGGCCGAAACGCAGTAGTGAAAATCCTATAAATCCCATTATCAAAATAAATTTCGAAAACAAAACACAAAGACAGTGAATTAGAGAGCAATTCTTAAATAATTCACTCAGGGCATGTGATGCAACCGGGATTGACCACATCTACACCCAGAGCTGGTTGAGACATAAGGCTGGACACTTCAGGCTGATAGCACTGGTGAGTTTCGGTGAGCAAATGCAGACCCTTTGAAGTCATACTGCATGGTACCCATTCCATGGGTCCCAACTCTACAGGTTCAAGGGATTCTTCCTCCAGCTAAAACATGCATGGGAAACCAAGAGTATCGTCCACCGTGTGATTGGGAAATGATTTAAAATGCATCTCAGTTTTCGTATCCTGGTCCTCGGGTTCACCATTCCAGATGCTTTACTAACACTCTCCCCGCTTGGAGAGTGAGTGCCTTTAACCTCCTGTTTCGCACAGCTTGCAATTTCTGTGCAAGATGAACAGGAATAGGGAGAACCAATGAGAGACTAGCTGTAGGTGTCTGCACGGGCAAATGTAACGCTCATTGCCCACCAGGAAGAGGAATTAAACAAAGGCTCAGTGTGCCCTGCTGGAAACAGATTAGGGCCTGAAGCAATCATGCGGTTTTGTGCCCAGCTCACAAGAAAGCGAGTTGAAGAAAGGAGCTCAGGGGCACTGTACTTCACAAACCTGCAGAGTTATAAATGACAGCTATCCTCCAAAAATATATTGAAGTAAGCCGGCGAAGCGGACTTGAAAGCGGGGCTGAATTTCAGGAAAACGATTGCAGGGGGTAGACTGGAATTGCCCTGAAAGCATAGGAAAAGAGGCACAACGTCGACAATGATGCACTTGGCCAAAAAGGGCGTATGCGTTTTTTCCTGAATATATTCAGGAAAAAACGCATACGCCCTTTTTGGCCAACCAAGCAAGCCTGTAAAGGAAATCTGCACTACAATGAAGTCTCACTGCCCCCCGGGCAAAAGGGCCATCTGAAAAAAGTGTAAAATCCTGAAAGGTAGGACAGGATATGGAGAACAGGGAGCCTTGTTATGCTGATTGGCAGGATGTAAATTGCCAGCAGCCACCCTGGAGAAGTGTATGGTGTTTCCTGAAACACGTAAGAAACAAAGCAACACAGCCTATGGCACTTCCACTTATGGTCCTATAGCTTACGGAAATTAAAATCAAAAACAGACAGCCACCCCAATATTTGGGACGTTTGTGTTCACAAGAAGCTCGTCTACAGTATCAGGTAAATATCACAGAAAGCAAAAAATGGATAAAGAAGTTGTGGCACGTACGTGCAATGCAATATCACTCAGCAATGAAATCTGTGTCATCAGGCCCGTAGCGGCATAGTAAGTGGATGCAGGTACGGTGATTCTACGTGAACTACGTCACACAGAAAAAGAAACATCATAAGATATCACTAATACACGGAATGTAAACTTGACTACACATGAACTGAATTACAAAACAGAACAGGGTCTCAAATTTAGAAAACCAACTAGTGCTTGCTTATGGGGAAAGGTGCGTTGGGGTGCTGCATAAAACCAGAGACTGAAATTAGCACAGATAACATTCCATAAGCCAAATATGTAATAGACAAGACCTACTCCTTGCTCAACGAAATGGACTCAACACAACATATTCAACGCCTAGGAATATACCTGACTAGGAAGAATCTTAAAACCCATGCATATATATGTCTCCGTAAGAGAATCAAGCGTGTGTAAAGCGGCCGAAACGCAGCAGTGAAAATCCGATAAATCCCATTATTAAAATAAATTTGGAAAACAAAACACAAAGACAGTGAAATAGAGAGCAATTCTTAAATAATTCACTCAGGGCATGTGATGCAACCGGGATTACCACATCTACACCCAGAGCTGGTTGAGACATAAGGCTGGACACTTCAGGCTGATAGCACTGGTGAGTTTCGGTGAGCAAATGCAGACCCTTTGAAGTCATACTGCATGGACCCATTCCATGGGTCCCAACTCTCCAGGTTCAAGGGATTCTTCCTCCAGCTAAAACATGCATGGGAAACCAAGAGTATCGTCCACCGTGTGATTGGGAAACGATTTAAAATGCATCTCAGTTTTCGTATCCTGGTCCTCGGGTTCACCATTCCAGATGCTTTACTAACACTCTCCCCGCTTGGAGAGTCAGTGCCTTTAACCTCCTGTTTCGCACAGCTTGCAATTTCTGTGCAAGATGAACAGGAATAGGGAGAACCAATGAGAGACTAGCTGTAGGTGTCTGCACGGGCAAATGTAACGCTCATTGCTCACCAGGAAGAGGAATTAAACAAAGGCTCAGTGTGCCCTGCTGGAAACAGATTAGGGCCTGAAGCAATCATGCGGTTTTGTGCCCAGCTCACAAGAAAGCGAGTTGAAGAAAGTAGCTCAGGGGCACTGTACTTCACAAACCTGCAGAGTTATAAATGACAGCTATCCTCCAAAAATATATTGAAGTAAGCCTGCGAAGGGGACTTGAAAGCGGGGCTGAATTTCAGGAAAACGATTGCAGGGGGTAGACTGGAATTGCCCTGAAAGCATAGGAAAAGAGGCACAACGTCGACAATGATGCACTTGGCCAAAAAGGGCGTATGCGTTTTTTCCTGAATATATTCAGCAAAAAACGCATACGCCCTTTTTGGCCAACCAAGCAAGCCTGTAAAGGAAATCTGCACTACAATGAAATCTCACTGCCCCCCCCCCGGCCAAAAGGGCCATCTGAAAAAAGTGTAAAATCCAGAAAGGTAGGACAAGATATGGAGAACAGGGAGCCTTGTTATGCTGATTGGCAGGATGTAAATTGCCAGCAGCCACCCTGGAGAAGTGTATGGTGTTTCCTGAAACACGTAAGAAACAAAGCAACACAGCCTATGGCACTTCCACTTATGGTCTTATAGCTTACGGAAATTAAAATCAAAAACAGACAGCCACCCCAAAATTTGGGACGGCTGTGTTCACAAGAAGCTCGTCTACAGTATCAGGTAAATATCCCAGAAAGCAAAAAATGGATAAAGAAGTTGTGGCACGTACGTACAATGCAATATCACTCAGCAATGAAATCTGTGTCATCAGGCCCGTAGCGGCATAGTGAGTGGATGCAGGTACGGTGATTCTACGTGAACCACGTCACACAGAAAAAGAAACATCATAAGATATCACTAATACACGGAATGTAAACTTGACTACACATGAACTGAATTACAAAACAGAACAGGGTCTCAAATTTAGAAAACCAACTAGTGCTTGCTTATGGGGAAAGGTGCCTTGGGGTGCTGCATAAAACCAGAGACTGAAATTAGCACAGATAACATTCCATAAGCCAAATATGTAATAGACAAGACCTACTCCTTGCTCAACGAAATGGACTCAACACCACATATTCAACGCCTAGGAATATACCTGACTAGGAAGAATCTTAAAACCCACGGATATATATGTCTCCGTAAGAGAATCAAGCGTGTGTACAGCGGCCGAAACGCAGCAGTGAAAATCCGATAAATCCCATTATCAAAATAAATTTCGAAAACAAAACACAAAGACAGTGAAATAGAGAGCAATTCTTAAATAATTCACTCAGGGCATGTGATGCAACCGGGATTGACCACATCTACACCCAGAGCTGGTTGAGACATAAGGCTGGACACTTCAGGCTGATAGCATTGGTGAGTTTCGGTGAGCAAATGCAGACCCTTTGAAGTCATACTGCATGGTACCCATTCCATGGGTCCCAACTCTCCAAGTTCAAGGGATTCTTCCTCCAGCTAAAACATGCATGGGAAACCCAGAGTATCGTCCACCGTGTGATTGGGAAATGATTTAAAATGCATCTCAGTTTTCGTTTCCTGGTCCTCGGGTTCACCATTCCAGATGCTTTACTAACACTCTCCCCGCTTGGAGAGTCAGTGCCTTTAACCTCCTGTTTGGCACAGCTTGCAATTTCTGTGCAAGATGAACAGGAATAGGGAGAACCAATGAGAGACTAGCTGTAGGTGTCTGCACGGGCAAATGTAACGCTCATTGCCCACCAGGAAGAGGAATTAAACAAAGGCTCAGTGTGCCCTGCTGGAAACAGATTAGGGCCTGAAGCAATCCTGCGGTTTTGTGCCCAGCTCACAAGAAAGCGAGGTGAAGAAAGGAGCTCAGGGGCACTGTACTTCATAAACCTGCAGAGTTATAAATGACAGCTATCCTCCAAAAATATATTGAAGTAAGCCTGCGAAGGGGACTTGAAAGCGGGGCTGAATTTCAGGAAAACGATTGCAGGGGGTAGACTGGAATTGCCCTGAAAGCATAGGAAAAGAGGCACAACGTCGACAATGATGCACTTGGCCAAAAAGGGCGTATGCGTTTTTTCCTGAATATATTCAGGAAAAAACGCATACGCCCTTTTTGGCCAACCAAGCAAGCCTGTAAAGGAAATCTGCACTACAATGAAATCTCACTCCCCCCCCGGGCAAAAGGGCCATCTGAAATAAGTGTAAAATCCAGAAAGGTAGGACAGGATATGGAGAACAGGGAGCCTTGTTATGCTGATTGGCAGGATGTAAATTGCCAGCAGCCACCCTGGAGAAGTGTATGGTGTTTCCTGAAACACGTAAGAAACAAAGCAACACAGCCTATGGCACTTCAACTTATGGTCCTATAGCTTACGGAAATTAAAATCAAAAACAGACAGCCACCCCAATATTTGGGACGGCTGTGTTCACAAGAAGCTCGTCTACAGTATCAGGTAAATATCCCAGAAAGCAAAAAATGGATAAAGAAGTTGTGGCACGTACGTGCAATGCAATATCACTCAGCAATGAAATCTGTGTCATCAGGCCCGTAGCGGCATAGTAAGTGGATGCAGGTACGGTGATTCTACGTGAACTACGTCACACAGAAAAAGAAACATCATAAGATATCACTAATACACGGAATGTAAACTTGACTACACATGATCTGAATTACAAAAAAGAACAGGATCTCAAATTTAGAAAACCAACTAGTGCTTGCTTATGGGGAAAGGTGCCTTGGGGTGCTGCATAAAACCGGAGACTGAAATTAGCACAGATAACTTTCCATAAGCCAAATATGTAATAGACAAGACCTACTCCTTGCTCAACGAAATGGACCCAACACCACATATTCAACGCCTAGGAATATACCGGACTAGGAAGAATCTTAAAACCCATGGATATATATGTCTCCGTAAGAGAATCAAGCGTGTGTACAGCGGCGGAAATGCAGCAGTGAAAATCCGATAAACCCCATTATCAAAATAAATTTCGAAAACAAAACACAAAGACAGTGAAATAGAGAGCAATTCTTAAATAATTCACTCAGGGCATGTGATGCAACCGGGATTGACCACATCTACACCCAGAGCTGGTTGAGACATAAGGCTGGACACTTCTGGCTGATAGCACTGGTGAGTTTCGGTGAGCAAATGCAGACCCTTTGAAGTCATACTGCATGGTACCCATTCCATGGGTCCCAACTCTCCAGGTTCAAGGCATTCTTCCTCCAGCTAAAACATGCATGGGAAACCCAGAGTATCGTCCACCGTGTGATTGGGAAACGATTTAAAATGCATCTCAGTTTTCGTATCCTGGTCCTCGGGTTCACCATTCCAGATGCTTTACTAACACTCTCCCCGCTTGGAGAGTCAGTGCCTTTAACCTCCTGTTTGGCACAGCTTGCCATTTCTGTGCAAGATGAACAGGAATAGGGAGAACCAATGAGAGTCTAGCTGTAGGTGTCTGCACGGGCAAATGTAACGCTCATTGCCCACCAGGAAGAGGAATTAAACAAAGGCTCAGTGTGCCCTGCTGGAAACAGATTAGGGCCTGAAGCAATCCTGCGGTTTTGTGCCCAGCTCACAAGAAAGCGAGTTGAAGAAAGGAGCTCAGGGGCACTGTACTTCACAAACCTGCAGAGTTATAAATGACAGCTATCCTCCAAAAATATATTGAAGTAAGCCTGCGAAGGGGACTTGAAAGCGGGGCAGAATTTCAGGAAAACGATTGCAGGGGGTAGACTGGAATTGCCCTGAAAGCATAGGAAAAGAGGCACAACGTCGACAATGATGCACTTGGCCAAAAAGGGCGTATGCGTTTTTTCCTGAATATATTCAGGAAAAAACGCATACGCCCTTTTTGGCCAACCAAGCAAGCCTGTAAAGGAAATCTGCACTACAATGAAATCTCACTGCCCCCCCCCCCCCGGGCAAAAGGGCCATCTGAAAAAAGTGTAAAATCCAGAAAGGTAGGACAGGATATGGAGAACAGGGAGCCTTGTTATGCTGATTGGCAGGATGTAAATTGCCAGCAGCCACCCTGGAGAAGTGTATGGTGTTTCCTGAAACACGTAAGAAACAAAGCAACAGAGCCTATGGCACTTCCACTTATGGTCCTATAGCTTACGGAAATTAAAATCAAAAACAGACAGCCACCCCAATATTTGGGACGGCTGTGTTCACCCGAAGCTCGTCTACAGTATCAGGTAAATATCCCAGAAAGCAAAAAATGGATAAAGAAGTTGTGGCACGTACGTACAATGCAATATCACTCAGCAATGAAATCTGTGTCATCAGGCCCGTAGCGGCATAGTGAGTGGATGCAGGTACGGTGATTCTACGTGAACTACGTCACACAGAAAAAGAAACATCATAAGATATCACTAATACACGGAATGTAAACTTGACTACACATGAACTGAATTACAAAACAGAACAGGGTCTCAAATTTAGAAAACCAACTAGTGCTTGCTTATGGGGAAAGGTGCGTTCGGGTGCTGCATAAAACCAGAGACTGAAATTGGCACAGATAACATTCCATAAGCCAAATATGTAATAGACAAGACCTACTCCTTGCTCAACCAAATGGACTCAACACCACATATTCAACGCCTAGGAATATACCTGACTAGGAAGAATCTTAAAACCCATGGATATATATGTCTCCGTAAGAGAATCAAGCGTGTGTACAGCGGCCGAAACGCAGCAGTGAAAATCCGATAAATCCCATTATCAAAATAAATTTCGAAAACAAAACACAAAGACAGTGAAATAGAGAGCAATTCTTAAATAATTCACTCAGGGCATGTGATGCAACCGGGATTGACCACATCTACACCCAGAGCTGGTTGAGACATAAGGCTGGACACTTCAGGCTGATAGCATTGGTGAGTTTCGGTGAGCAAATGCAGACCCTTTGAAGTCATACTGCATGGTACCCATTCCATGGGTCCCAACTCTCAAGGTTCAAGGGATTCTTCCTCCAGCTAAAACATGCATGGGAAACCCAGAGTATCGTCCACCGTGTGATTGGGAAACGATTTAAAATGCATCTCAGTTTTCGTATCCTGGTCTTCGGGTTCAAAATTCCAGATGCGTTACTAACACTCTCCCCGCTTGGAGAGTCAGTGCCTTTAACCTCCTCTTTGGCACAGCTTGCAATTTCTGTGCAAGATGAACAGGAATAGGGAGAACCAATGAGAGACTAGCTGTAGGTGTCTGCACGGGCAAATGTAACGCTCCTTGCCCACCAGGAAGGGGAATTAAACAAAGGCTCAGTGTGCCCTGCTGGAAACAGATTAGGGCCTGAAGCAATCCTGCGGTTTTGTGCCCAGCTCACAAGAAAGCGAGGTGAAGAAAGGAGCTCAGGGGCACTGTAATTCACAAACCTACAGAGTTATAAATGACAGCTATCTTCCAAAAGTATATTGAAGTAAGCCTGCGAAGGGGACTTGAAAGCGGGCAGAATTTCAGGAAAACGATTGCAGGGGGTAGACTGGAATTGCCCTGAAAGCATAGGAAAAGAGGCACAACGTCGACAATGATGCACTTGGCCAAAAAGGGCGTATGCGTTTTTTCCTGAATATATTCAGGAAAAAACGCATACGCCCTTTTTGGCCAACCAAGCAAGCCTGTAAGGGAAATCTGCACTACAATGAAGTCTCACTGCCCCTCGGGCAAGAGTGCCATCTGAAAAAAGTGTAAAATCCAGAAAGGTAGGACAGGATATGGAGAACAGGGAGCCTTGTTATGCTGATTGGCAGGATGTAAATTGCCAGCAGCCACCCTGGAGAAGTGTATGGTGTTTTCTGAAACACGTAAGAAACAAAGCAACACAGCCTATGGCACTTCCACTTATGGTCCTATAGCTTACGGAAATTAAAATCAAAAACAGACAGCCACCCCAATATTTGGGACGGCTGTGTTCACAAGAAGCTCGTCTACAGTATCAGGTAAATATCCCAGAAAGCAAAAAATGGATAAAGAAGTTGTGGCACGTATGTGCAATGCAATATAACTCAGCAATGAAATCTGTGTCATCAGGCCCGTAGCGGCATAGTGAGTGGATGCACGTACGGTGATTCTACGTGAACTACGTCACACAGAAAAAGAAACATCATAAGATATCACTAATACACGGAATGTAAACTTGACTACACATGAACTGAATTACAAAACAGAACAGGGTCTCAAATTTAGAAAACCAACTAGTGCTTGCTTATGGGGAAAGGTGCCTTGGGGTGCTGCATAAAACCAGAGACTGAAATTAGCACAGATAACATTCCATAAGCCAAATATGTAATAGACAAGACCTACTCCTTGCTCAACGAAATGGACCCAACACCACATATTCAACGCCTAGGAATATACCTGACCAAGAAGAATCTTAAAACCCATGGATATATATGTCTCCGTAAGAGAATCAAGCGTGTGTACAGCGGCCGAAACGCAGCAGTGAAAATCCGATAAATCCTATTATTAAAATAAATTTGGAAAACAAAACACAAAGACAGTGAAATAGAGAGCAATTCTTAAATAATTCACTCAGGGCATGTGATGCAACCGGGATTGACCACATCTACACCCAGAGCTGGTTGAGACATAACGCTGGACACTTCAGGCTGATAGCACTGGTGAGTTTCGGTGAGCAAATGCAGACCCTTTGAAGTCATACTGCATGGTACCCATTCCATGGGTCCCAACTTTCCAGGTTCAAGGGATTCTTCCTCCAGCTAAAACATGCATGGGAAACCAAGAGTATCGTCCACCGTTTGATTGGGAAATGATTTAAAATGCATCTCAGTTTTCGTATCCTGGTCCTCGGGTTCACCATTCCAGATGCTTTACTAACACTCTCCCCGCTTGGAGAGTCAGTGCCTTTAACCTCCTGTTTCGCACAGCTTGCAATTTCTGTGCAAGATGAACAGGAATAGGGAGAACCAATGAGAGACTAGCTGTAGGTGTCTGCACGGGCAAATGTAACGCTCATTGCCCACCAGGAAGAGGAATTAAACAAAGGCTCAGTGTGCCCTTCTGGAAACAGATTAGGGCCTGAAGCAATCCTGCGGTTTTGTGCCCAGCTCACAAGAAAGCGAGTTGAAGAAAGGAGCTCAGGGGCACTGTACTTCACAAACCTGCAGAGTTATAAATGACAGCTATCCTCCAAAAATATATTGAAGTAAGCCTGCGAAGGGGACTTGAAAGCGGGGCTGAATTTCAGGAAAACGATTGCAGGGGGTAGACTGGAATTGCCCTGAAAGCATAGGAAAAGAGGCACAACGTCGACAATGATGCACTTGGCCAAAAAGGGCGTATGCGTTTTTTCCTGAATATATTCAGGTAAAAACGTATACGCCTTTTTGGCCAACCAAGCAAGCCTGTAAAGGAAATCTGCACTACAATGAAATCTCACTGCCCCCCCGGGCAAAAGGGCCATCTGAAAAAAGTGTAAAATCCTGAAAGGTAGGACAGGATATGGAGAACAGGGAGCCTTGTTATGCTGATTGGCAGGATGTAAATTGCCAGCAGCCACCCTGGAGAAGTGTATGGTGTTTCCTGAAACACGAAAGAAACAAAGCAACACAGCCTATGGCACTTCCACTTATGGTCCTATAGCTTACGGAAATTAAAATCAAAAACAGACAGCCACCCCAATATTTGGGACGGCTGTGTTCACAAGAAGCTCGTCTACTGTATCAGGTAAATATCCCAGAAAGCAAAAAATGGATAAAGAAGTTGTGGCACGTACGTACAATGCAATATCACTCAGCAATGAAATCTGTGTCATCAGGCCCGTAGCGGCATAGTGAGTGGATGCAGGTACGGTGATTCTACGTGAACTACGTCACACAGAAAAAGAAACATCATAAGATATCACTAATACACGGAATGTAAACTTGACTACACATAAACTGAATTACAAAACAGAACAGGGTCTCAAATTTAGAAAACCAACTAGTGCTTGCTTATGGGGAAAGGTGCCTTGGGGTGCTGCATAAAACCGGAGACTGAAATTAGCACAGATAACTTTCCATAAGTCAAATATGTAATAGACAAGACCTACTCCTTTCTCAACGAAATGGACCCAACACCACATATTCAACGCCTAGGAATATACCTGACTAGGAAGAATCTTAAAACCCATGGATATATATGTCTCCGTAAGAGAATCAAGCGTGTGTACAGCGGCCGAAACGCAGCAGTGAAAATCCGGTAAATCCCATTATTAAAATAAATTTGGAAAACAAAACACAAAGACAGTGAAATAGAGAGCAATTCTTAAATAATTCACTCAGGGCATGTGATGCAACCGGGATTGACCACATCTACACCCAGAGCTGGTTGAGACATAAGGCTGGACACTTCAGGCTGATAGCACTGGTGAGTTTCGGTGAGCAAATGCAGACCCTTTGAAGTCATACTGCATGGTACCCATTCCATGGGTCCCAACTCTCCAGGTTCAAGGGATTCTTCCTCCAGCTAAAACATGCATGGG
This sequence comes from Phocoena phocoena, assembly GCF_963924675.1. Taxonomy (NCBI): domain Eukaryota; kingdom Metazoa; phylum Chordata; class Mammalia; order Artiodactyla; family Phocoenidae; genus Phocoena; species Phocoena phocoena. The sequence continues at coordinate 369,623 of NW_027077512.1, read as the reverse complement.
AAACCAAGAGTATCGTCCACCGTGTGATTGGGAAATGATTTAAAATGCATCTCAGTTTTCGTATCCTGGTCCTCGGGTTCACCATTCCAGATGCTTTACTAACACTCTCCCCGCTTGGAGAGTCAGTGCCTTTAACCTCCTGTTTCGCACAGCTTGCAATTTCTGTGCAAGATGAACAGGAATAGGGAGAACCAATGAGAGACTAGCTGTAGGTGTCTGCACGGGCAAATGTAACGCTCATTGCCCACCAGGAAGAGGAATTAAACAAAGGCTCAGTGTGCCCTGCTGGAAACAGATTAGGGCCTGAAGCAATCCTGCGGTTTTGTGCCCAGCTCACAAGAAAGCGAGGTGAAGAAAGGAGCTCAGGGGCACTGTACTTCACAAACCTGCAGAGTTATAAATGACAGCTATCCTCCAAAAATATATTGAAGTAAGCCTGCGAAGGGGACTTGAAAGCGGGGCTGAATTTCAGGAAAACGATTGCAGGGGGTAGACTGGAATTGCCCTGAAAGCATAGGAAAAGAGGCAGAACGTTGACAATGATGCACTTGGCCAAAAAGGGCGTATGCGTTTTATCCTGAATATATTCAGGAAAAAACGCATACGCCCTTTTTGGCCAACCAAGCAAGCCTGTAAAGGAAATCTGCACTACAATGAAGTCTCACTGCCCCTCGGGCAAGAGGGCCATCTGAAAAAAGTGTAAAATCCTGAAAGGTAGGACAGGATATGGAGAACAGGGAGCCTTGTTATGCTGATTGGCAGGATGTAAATTGCCAGCAGCCACCCTGGAGAAGTGTATGGTGTTTCCTGAAACACTTAAGAAACAAAGCAACACAGCCTATGGCACTTCCACTTATGGTCCTATAGCTTACGGAAATTAAAATCAAAAACAGACAGCCACCCCAATATTTGGGACGGCTGTGTTCACAAGAAGCTCGTCTACAGTATCAGGTAAATATCACAGAAAGCAAAAAATGGATAAAGAAGTTGTGGCACGTACGTGCAATGCAATATCACTCAGCAATGAAATCTGTGTCATCAGGCCCGTAGCGGCATAGTAAGTGGATGCAGGTACGGTGATTCTACGTGAACTACGTCACACAGAAAAAGAAACATCATAAGATATCACTAATACACGGAATGTAAACTTGACTACACATGAACTGAATTACAAAACAGAACAGGGTCTCAAATTTAGAAAACCAACTACTGCTTGCTTATGGGGAAAGGTGCGTTGGGGTGCTGCATAAAACCAGAGACTGAAATTAGCACAGATAACATTCCATAAGCCAAATATGTAATAGACAAGACCTACTCCTTGCTCAACGAAATGGACTCAACACCACATATTCAACGCCTAGGAATATACCTGACTAGGAAGAATCTTAAAACCCATGCATATATATGTCTCCGTAAGAGAATCAAGCGTGTGTACAGCGGCCGAAACGCAGCAGTGAAAATCCGATAAATCCCATTATTAAAATAAATTTGGAAAACAAAACACAAAGACAGTGAAATAGAGAGCAATTCTTAAATAATTCACTCAGGGCATGTGATGCAACCGGGATTACCACATCTACACCCAGAGCTGGTTGAGACATAAGGCTGGACACTTCAGGCTGATAGCACTGGTGAGTTTCGGTGAGCAAATGCAGACCCTTTGAAGTCATACTGCATGGACCCATTCCATGGGTCCCAACTCTCCAGGTTGAAGGGATTCTTCCTCCAGCTAAAACATGCATGGGAAACCAAGAGTATCGTCCACCGTGTGATTGGGAAACGATTTAAAATGCATCTCAGTTTTCGTATCCTGGTCCTCGGGTTCACCATTCCAGATGCTTTACTAACACTCTCCCCGCTTGGAGAGTCAGTGCCTTTAACCTCCTGTTTCGCACAGCTTGCAATTTCTGTGCAAGATGAACAGGAATAGGGAGAACCAATGAGAGACTAGCTGTAGGTGTCTGCACGGGCAAATGTAAAGCTCATTGCCCACCAGGAATAGGAATTAAACAAAGGCTCAGTGTGCCCTGCTGGAAACAGATTAGGGCCTGAAGCAATCATGCGGTTTTGTGCCCAGCTCACAAGAAAGCGAGTTGAAGAAAGGAGCTCAGGGGCACTGTACTTCACAAACCTGCAGAGTTATAAATGACAGCTATCCTCCAAAAATATATTGAAGTAAGCCTGCGAAGGGGACTTGAAAGCAGGGCTGAATTTCAGGAAAACGATTGCAGGGGGTAGACTGGAATTGCCCTGAAAGCATAGGAAAAGAGGCACAACGTCGACAATGATGCACTTGGCCAAAAAGGGCGTATGCGTTTTTTCCTGAATATATTCAGGAAAAAACGCATACGCCCTTTTTGGCCAACCAAGCAAGCCTGTAAAGGAAATCTGCACTACAATGAAATCTCACTGCCCCCCGGGGCAAAAGGGCCATCTGAAAAAAGTGTAAAATCCAGAAAGGTAGGACAGGATATGGAGAACAGGGAGCCTTGTTATGCTGATTGGCAGGATGTAAATTGCCAACAGCCACCCTGGAGAAGTGTATGGTGATTCCTGAAACACGTAAGAAACAAAGCAACACAGCCTATGGCACTTCCACTTATGGTCCTATAGCTTACGGAAATTAAAATCAAAAACAGACAGCCACCCCAATATTTGGGACGGCTGTGTTCACAAGAAGCTCGTCTACAGTATCAGGTAAATATCCCAGAAAGCAAAAAATGGATAAAGAAGTTGTGGCACGTACGTACAATGCAATATCACTCAGCAATGAAATCTGTGTCATCAGGCCCGTAGCGGCATAGTGAGTGGATGCAGGTACGGTGATTCTACGTGAACTACGTCACACAGAAAAAGAAACATCATAAGATATCACTAATACACGGAATGTAAACTTGACTACACATGAACTGAATTACAAAAAAGAACAGGGTCTCAAATTTAGAAAACCAACTAGTGCTTGCTTATGGGGAAAGGTGCCTTGGGGTGCTGCATAAAACCAGAGACTGAAATTAGCACAGATAACTTTCCATAAGCCAAATATGTAATAGACAAGACCTACTCCTTGCTCAACGAAATGGACCCAACACCACATATTCAACGCCTAGGAATATACCTGACTAGGAAGAATCTTAAAACCCATGGATATATATGTCTCCGTAAGAGAATCAAGCGTGTGTACAGCGGCCGAAACGCAGCAGTGAAAATCCGATAAATCCCATTATCAAAATAAATTTCGAAAACAAAACACAAAGACAGTGAAATAGAGAGCAATTCTTAACTAATTCACTCAGGGCATGTGATGCAACCGGGATTGACCACATCTACACCCAGAGCTGGTTGAGACATAAGGCTGGACACTTCAGGCTGATAGCATTGGTGAGTTTCGGTGAGCAAATGCAGACCCTTTGAAGTCATACTGCATGGTACCCATTCCATGGGTCCCAACTCTCTAGGTTCAAGGGATTCTTCCTCCAGCTAAAACATGCATGGGAAACCCAGAGTATCGTGCACTGTGTGATTGGGAAACCATTTAAAATGCATCTCAGTTTTCGTTTCCTGGTCCTCGGGTTCACCATTCCAGATGCTTTACTAACACTCTCCCCGCTTGGAGAGTCAGTGCCTTTAACCTCCTGTTTGGCACAGCTTGCCATTTCTGTGCAAGATGAACAGGAATAGGGAGAACCAATGAGAGACTAGCTGTAGGTGTCTGCACGGGCAAATGTAACGCTCATTGCCCACCAGGAAGAGGAATTAAACAAAGGCTCAGTGTGCCCTGCTGGAAACAGATTAGGGCCTGAAGCAATCCTGCGGTTTTGTGCCCAGCTCACAAGAAAGCGAGTTGAAGAAAGGAGCTCAGGGGCACTGTACTTCACAAACCTGCAGAGTTATAAATGACAGCTATCCTCCAAAAATATATTGAAGTAAGCCTGTGAAGGGGACTTGAAAGCGGGGCTGAATTTCAGGAAAACGATTGCAGGGGGTAGACTGGAATTGCCCTGAAAGCATAGGAAAAGAGGCACAACGTCGACAATGATGCACTTGGCCAAAAAGGGCGTATGCGTTTTTTCCTGAATATATTCAGGAAAAAACGCATACGCCCTTTTTGGCCAACCAAGCAAGCCTGTAAAGGAAATCTGCACTACAATGAAATCTCACTGCCCCCCCGGGCAAAAGGGCCATCTGAAAAAACTGTAAAATCCAGAAAGGTAGGACAGGATATGGAGAACAGGGAGCCTTGTTATGCTGATTGGCAGGATGTAAATTGCCAGCAGCCACCCTGGAGAAGTGTATGGTGTTTCCTGAAACACGTAAGAAACAAAGCAACACAGCCTATGGCACTTCCACTTATGGTCCTATAGCTTACGGAAATTAAAATCAAAAACAGACAGCCACCCCAATATTTGGGACGGCTGTGTTCACAAGAAGCTCGTCTACAGTATCAGGTAAATATCCCAGAAAGCAAAAAATGGATAAAGAAGTTGTGCCATGTACGTGCAATGCAATATCACTCAGCAATGAAATCTGTGTCATCAGGCCCGTAGCGGCATAGTAAGTGGATGCAGGTACGGTGATTCTACGTGAACTACGTCACACAGAAAAAGAAACATCATAAGATATCACTAATACACGGAATGTAAACTTGACTACACATGAACTGAATTACAAAACAGAACAGGGTCTCAAATTTAGAAAACCAACTAGTGCTTGCTTATGGGGAAAGGTGCGTTGGGGTGCTGCATAAAACCAGAGACTGAAATTAGCACAGATAACATTCCATAAGCCAAATATGTAATAGACAAGACCTACTCCTTGCTCAACGAAATGGACTCAACACCACATATTCAACGCCTAGGAATATACCTGACTAGGAAGAATCTTAAAACCCATGGATATATATGTCTCCGTAAGAGAATCAAGCGTGTGTACAGCGGCGGAAATGCAGCAGTGAAAATCCGATAAACCCAATTATCAAAATAAATTTCGAAAACAAAACACAAAGACAGTGAAATAGAGAGCAATTCTTAAATAATTCACTCAGGGCATGTGATGCAACCGGGATTGACCACATCTACACCCAGAGCTGGTTGAGACATAAGGCTGGACACTTCAGGCTGATAGCCCTGGTTTGTTTCGGTGAGCAAATGCAGACCCTTTGAAGTCATACTGCATGGACCCATTCCATGGGTCCCAACTCTCCAGGTTCAAGGGATTCTTCCTCCAGCTAAAACATGCATGGGAAACCCAGAGTATTGTCCACCGTGTGATTGGGAAACGATTTAAAATGCATCTCAGTTTTCGTATCCTGGTCCTCGGGTTCACCATTCCAGATGCTTTACTAACACTCTCCCCGCTTGGAGAGTCAGTGCATTTAACCTCCTGTTTCGCACAGCTTGCAATTTCTGTGCAAGATGAACAGGAATAGGGAGAACCAATGAGAGACTAGCTGCAGGTGTCTGCACGGGCAAATGTAAGGCTCATTGCCCACCAGGAAGAGGAATTAAACAAAGGCTCAGTGTGCCCTGCTGGAAACAGATTAGGGCCTGAAGCAATCATGCGGTTTTGTGCCCAGCTCACAAGAAAGCGAGTTGAAGAAAGGAGCTCAGGGGCACTGTACTTCACAAACCTGCAGAGTCATAAATGACAGCTATCCTCCAAAAATATATTGAAGTAAGCCTGCGAAGGGGACTTGAAAGCGGGGCTGAATTTCAGGAAAACGATTGCAGGGGATAGACTGGAATTGCCCTGAAAGCATAGGAAAAGAGGCACAACGTCGACAATGATGCACTTGGCCAAAAAGGGCTTATGCGTTTTTTCCTGAATATATTCAGGAAAAAACGCATACGCCCTTTTTGGCCCACCAAGCAAGCCTGTAAAGGAAATCTGCACTACAATGAAATCTCACTGCCCCCCCGGGCAAAAGGGCCATCTGAAAAAAGTGTAAAATCCAGAAAGGTAGGACAGGATATGGAGAACAGGGAGCCTTGTTATGCTGATTGGCAGGATGTAAATTGCCAGCAGCCACCCTGGAGAAGTGTATGGTGTTTCCTGAAACACGTAAGAAACAAAGCAACACAGCCTATGGCACTTCCACTTATGGTCCTATAGCTTACGGAAATTAAAATCAAAAACAGACAGCCACCCCAATATTTGGGACGGCTCTGTTCACAAGAATCTCGTCTACAGTATCAGGTAAATATCCCAGAAAGCAAAAAATGGATAAAGAAGTTGTGGCACGTACGTGCAATGCAATATCACTCAGCAATGAAATCTGTGTCATCAGGCCCGTAACAGCATAGTAAGTGGATGCAGGTACGGTGATTCTACGTGAACTACGTCACACAGAAAAGGAAACATCATAAGATATCACTAATACACGGAATGTAAACTTCACTACACATGAACTGAATTACAAAACAGAACAGGGTCTCAAATTTAGAAAACCAACTAGTGCTTGCTTATGGGGAAAGGTGCGTTGGGGTGCTGCATAAAACCAGAGACTGAAATTAGCACAGATAACATTCCATAAGCCAAATATGTAATAGACAAGACCTACTCCTTGCTCAACGAAATGGACTCAACACCACATATTCAACGCCTAGGAATATACCTGACTAGGAAGAATCTTAAAACCCATAGATATATATGTCTCCGTAAGAGAATCAAGCGTGTGTACAGCGGCGGAAATGCAGCAGTGAAAATCCGATAAATCCCATTATCAAAATAAATTTCGAAAACAAAACACAAAGACAGTGAAATAGAGAGCAATTCTTAAATAATTCACTCAGGGCATGTGATGCAACCGGGATTGACCACATCTACACCCAGAGCTGGTTGAGACATAAGGCTGGACACTTCAGGCTGATAGCATTGGTGAGTTTCGGTGAGCAAATGCAGACCCTTTGAAGTCATACTGCATGGTACCCATTCCATGGGTCCCAACTCTCCAGGTTCAAGGGATTCTTCCTCCAGCTAAAACATGCATGGGAAACCCAGAGTATCGTCCACCGTGTGATTGGGAAATGATTTAAAATGCATCTCAGTTTTCGTTTCCTGGTCCTCGGGTTCACCATTCCAGATGCTTTACTAACACTCTCCCCGCTTGGAGAGTCAGTGCCTTTAACCTCCTGTTTGGCACAGCTTGCAATTTCTGTGCAAGATGAACAGGAATAGGGAGAACCAATGAGAGACTAGCTGTAGGTGTCTGCACGGGCAAATGTAACGCTCATTGCCCACCAGGAAGAGGAATTAAACAAAGGCTCAGTGTGCCCTGCTGGAAACAGATTAGGGCCTGAAGCAATCCTGCGGTTTTGTGCCCAGCTCACAAGAAAGCGAGTTGAAGAAAGGAGCTCAGGGGCACTGTACTTCACAAACCTGCAGAGTTATAAATGACAGCTATCCTCCAAAAATATATTGAAGTAAGCCTGTGAAGGGGACTTGAAAGCGGGGCTGAATTTCAGGAGAACGATTGCAGGGGGTAGACTGGAATTGCCCTGAAAGCATAGGAAAAGAGGCAGAACGTTGACAATGATGCACTTGGCCAAAAAGGGCGTATGCGTTTTTTCCTGAATATATTCAGGAAAAAACGCATACGCCCTTTTTGGCCCACCAAGCAAGCCTGTAAAGGAAATCTGCACTACAATGAAATCTCACTGCCCCCCCGGGCAAAAGGGCCATCTGAAAAAAGTGTAAAATCCAGAAAGGTAGGACAGGATATGGAGAACAGGGTGCCTTGTTATGCTGATTGGCAGGATGTAAATTGCCAGCAGCCACCCTGGAGAAGTGTATGGTGTTTCCTGAAACACGTAAGAAACAAAGCAACACAGCCTATGGCACTTCCACTTATGGTCCTATAGCTTATGGAAATTAAAATCAAAAACAGACAGCCACCCCAATATTTGGGACGGCTCTGTTCACAAGAATCTCGTCTACAGTATCAGGTAAATATCCCAGAAAGCAAAAAATGGATAAAGAAGTTGTGGCACGTACGTGCAATGCAATATCACTCAGCAATGAAATCTGTGTCATCAGGCCCGTAGCAGCATAGTAAGTGGATGCAGGTACGGTGATTCTACGTGAACTACGTCACACAGAAAAAGAAACATCATAAGATATCACTAATACACGGAATGTAAACTTCACTACACATGAACTGAATTACAAAACAGAACAGGGTCTCAAATTTAGAAAACCAACTAGTGCTTGCTTATGGGGAAAGGTGCCTTGGGGGGCTGCATAAAACCAGAGACTGAAATTAGCACAGATAACATTCCATAAGCCAAATATGTAATAGACAAGACCTACTCCTTGCTCAACGAAATGGACTCAACACCACATATTCAACGCCTAGGAATATACCTGACTAGGAAGAATCTTAAAACCCATGGATATATATGTCTCCGTAAGAGAATCAAGCATGTGTACAGCGGCGGAAATGCAGCAGTGAAAATCCGATAAATCCCATTATCAAAATAAATTTCGAAAACAAAACACAAAGACAGTGAAATAGAGAGCAATTCTTAAATAATTCACTCAGGGCATGTGATGCAACCGGGATTGACCACATCTACACCCAGAGCTGGTTGAGACATAAGGCTGGACACCTCAGGCTGATAGCATTGGTGAGTTTCGGTGAGCAAATGCAGACCCTTTGAAGTCATACTGCATGGTACCCATTCCATGGGTCCCAACTCTCCAGGTTCAAGGGATTCTTCCTCCAGCTAAAACATGCATGGGAAACCCAGAGTATCGTCCACTGTGTGATTGGGAAACGATTTAAAATGCATCTCAGTTTTCGTTTCCTGGTCCTCGGGTTCACCATTCCAGATGCTTTACTAACACTCTCCCCGCTTGGAGAGTCAGTGCCTTTAACCTCCTGTTTCGCACAGCTTGCCATTTCTGTGCAAGATGAACAGGAATAGGGAGAACCAATGAGAGACTAGCTGTAGGTGTCTGCACAGGCAAATGTAACGCTCATTGCCCACCAGGAAGAGGAATTAAACAAAGGCTCAGTGTGCCCTGCTGGAAACAGATTAGGGCCTGAAGCAATCCTGCGGTTTTGTGCCCAGCTCACAAGAAAGCGAGTTGAAGAAAGGAGCTCAGGGGCACTGTACTTCACAAACCTGCAGAGTTATAAATGACAGCTATCCTCCAAAAATATATTGAAGTAAGCCTGCGAAGGGGACTTGAAAGCGGGGCTGAATTTCAGGAAAACGATTGCAGGGGGGAGACAGGAATTGCCCTGAAAGCATAACAAAAGAGGCACAACGTCGACAATGATGCACTTGGCCAAAAAGGGCGTATGCGTTTTTTCCTGAATATATTCAGGAAAAAACGCATACGCCCTTTTTGGCCAACCAAGCAAGCCTGTAAAGGAAATCTACACTACAATGAAATCTCACTGCCCCACCGGGCAAAAGGGCCATCTGAAAAAAGTGTAAAATCCAGAAAGGGAGGACAGGATATGGAGAACAGGGAGCCTTGTTATGCTGATTGGCAGGATGTAAATTGCCAGCAGCCACCCTGGAGAAGTGTATGGTGTTTCCTGAAACACGTAAGAAACAAAGCAACACAGCCTATGGCACTTCCACTTATGGTCCTATAGCTTACGGAAATTAAAATCAAAAACAGACAGCCACCCCAATATTTGGGACGGCTGTGTTCACAAGAAGCTCGTCTACAGTATCAGGTAAATATCCCAGAAAGCAAAAAATGGATAAAGAATTTGTGGCATGTACGTGCAATGCAATATCACTCAGCAATGAAATCTGTGTCATCAGGCCCGTAGCGGCATAGTAAGTGGATGCAGGTACGGTGATTCTACGTGAACTACGTCACACAGAACAAGAAACATCATAAGATATCACTAATACACGGAATGTAAACTTGACTACACATGAACTGAATTACAAAACAGAACAGGGTCTCAAATTTAGAAAACCAACTAGTGCTTGCTTATGGGGAAAGGTGCGTTGGGGTGCTGCATAAAACCAGAGACTGAAATTAGCACAGATAACATTCCATTAGCCAAATATGTAATAGACAAGACCTACTCCTTGCTCAACGAAATGGACTCAACACCACATATTCAACGCCTAGGAATATACCTGACTAGGAAGAATCTTAAAACCCATGGATATATATGTCTCCGTAAGAGAATCAAGCGTGTGTACAGCGGCGGAAATGCAGCAGTGAAAATCCGATAAACCCAAATATCAAAATAAATTTCGAAAACAAAACACAAAGACAGTGAAATAGAGAGCAATTCTTAAATAATTCACTCAGGGCATGTGATGCAACCGGGATTACCACATCTACACCCAGAGCTGGTTGAGACATAAGGCTGGACACTTCAGGCTGATAGCACTGGTTTGTTTCGTTGAGAAAATGCAGACCCTTTGAAGTCATACTGCATGGACCCATTCCATGGGTCCCAACTCTCCAGGTTCAAGGGATTCTTCCTCCAGCTAAAACATGCATGGGAAACCCAGAGTATCGTCCACCGTGTGATTGGGAAACGATTTAAAATGCATCTCAGTTTTCGTATCCTGGTCCTCGGGTTCACCATTCCAGATGCTTTACTAACACTCTCCCCGCTTGGAGAGTCAGTGCATTTAACCTCCTGTTTCGCACAGCTTGCAATTTCTGTGCAAGATGAACAGGAATAGGGAGAACCAATGAGAGACTAGCTGCAGGTGTCTGCACGGGCAAATGTAAGGCTCATTGCCCACCAGGAAGAGGAATTAAACAAAGGCTCAGTGTGCCCTGCTGGAAACAGATTAGAGCCTGAAGCAATCATGCGGTTTTGTGCCCAGCTCACAAGAAAGCGAGTTGAAGAAAGGAGCTCAGGGGCACTGTACTTCACAAACCTGCAGAGTCATAAATGACAGCTATCCTCCAAAAATATATTGAAGTAAGCCTGCGAAGGGGACTTGAAAGCGGGGCTGAATTTCAGGAAAACGATTGCAGGGGATGGACTGGAATTGCCCTGAAAGCATAGGAAAAGAGGCACAACGTCGACAATGATGCACTTGGCCAAAAAGTGCGTATGCGTTTTTTCCTGAATATATTCAGGAAAAAACGCATACGCCCTTTTTGGCCCACCAAGCAAGCCTGTAAAGGAAATCTGCACTACAATGAAATCTCACTGCCCCCACGGGCAAAAGGGCCATCTGAAAAAAGTGTAAAATCCAGAAAGGTAGGACAGGATATGGAGAACAGGGAGCCTTGTTATGCTGATTGGCAGGATGTAAATTGCCAGCAGCCACCCTGGAGAAGTGTATGGTGTTTCCTGAAACACGTAAGAAACAAAGCAACACAGCCTATGGCACTTCCACTTATGGTCCTATAGCTTACGGAAATTAAAATCAAAAACAGACAGCCACCCCAATATTTGGGACGGCTGTGTTCCCAAGAAGCTCGTCTACAGTATCAGGTAAATATCCCAGAAAGCAAAAAATGGATAAAGAAGTTGTGGCACGTACGTACAATGCAATATCACTCAGCAATGAAATCTGTGTCATCAGGCCCGTAGCGGCATAATGAGTGGATGCAGGTACAGTGATTCTACGTGAACTACGTCACACAGAAAAAGAAACATCATAAGATATCACTAATACACGGAATGTAAACTTGACTACACATGAACTGAATTACAAAACAAAACAGGGTCTCAAATTTAGAAAACCAACTAGTGCTTGCTTATGGGGAAAGGTGCCTTGGGGTGCTGCATAAAACCAGAGACTGAAATTAGCACAGATAACATTCCATAAGCCAAATATGTAATAGACAAGACCTACTCCTTGCTCAACGAAATGGACCCAACACCACATATTCAACACCTGGGAATATACCTGATTAGGAAGAATCTTAAAACCCACGGATATATATGTCTCCGTAAGAGAATCAAGCGTGTGTACAGCGGCCGAAACGCAGCAGTGAAAATCCGATAAATCCCATTATCAAACTAAATTTCGAAAACAAAACACAAAGACAGTGAAATAGAGAGCAATTCTTAACTAATTCACTCAGGGCATGTGATGCAACCGGGATTGACCACATCAACACCCAGAGCTGGTTGAGACATAAGGCTGGACACTTCAGGCTGATAGCATTGGTGAGTTTCGGTGAGCAAATGCAGACCCTTTGAAGTCATACTGCATGGTACCCATTCCATGGGTCCCAACTCTCCAGGTTCAAGGGATTCTTCCTCCAGCTAAAACATGCATGGGAAACCCAGAGTATCGTCCACCGTGTGATTGGGAAATGATTTAAAATGCATCTCAGTTTTCATTTCCTGGTCCTCGGGTTCACCATTCCAGATGCTTTACTAACACTCTCCCCGCTTGGAGAGTCAGTGCCTTTAACCTCCTGTTTGGCACAGCTTGCAATTTCTGTGCAAGATGAACAGGAATAGGGAGAACCAATGAGAGACTAGCTGTAGGTGTCTGCACGGGCAAATGTAACGCTCATTGCCCACCAGGAAGAGGAATTAAACAAAGGCTCAGTGTGCCCTGCTGGAAACAGATTAGGGCCTGAAGCAATCCTGCGGTTTTGTGCCCAGCTCACAAGAAAGCGAGTTGAAGAAAGGAGCTCAGGGGCACTGTACTTCACAAACCTGCAGAGTTGTAAATGACAGCTATCCTCCAAAAATATATTGAAGTAAGCCTGCGAAGGGGACTTGAAAGCGGGGCTGAATTTCAGGAAAACGATTGCAGGGGGTAGACTGGAATTGCCCTGAAAGCATAGGAAAAGAGGCAGAACGTTGACAATGATGCACTTGGCCAAAAAGGGCGTATGCGTTTTTTCCTGAATATATTCAGGAAAAAACGCATACGCCCTTTTTGGCCAACCAAGCAAGCCTGTAAAGGAAATCTGCACTACAATGAAATCTCACTGCCCCCCCGGGCAAAAGGGCCATCTGAAAAAAGTGTAAAATCCAGAAAGGTAGGACAGGATATGGAGAACAGGGAGCCTTGTTATGCTGATTGGCAGGATGTAAATTGCCAGCAGCCACCCTGGAGAAGTGTATGGTGTTTCCTGAAACACGTAAGAAACAAAGCAACACAGCCTATGGCACTTCCACTTATGGTCCTATAGCTTACGGAAATTAAAATCAAAAACAGACAGCCACCCCAATATTTGGGACGGCTCTGTTCACAAGAATCTCGTCTACAGTATCAGGTAAATATCACAGAAAGCAAAAAATGGATAAAGAAGTTGTGGCACGTACGTGCAATGCAATATCACTCAGCAATGAAATCTGTGTCATCAGGCCCGTAGGGGCATAGTAAGTGGATGCAGGTACGGTGATTCTACGTGAACTACGTCACACAGAAAAAGAAACATCATAAGATATCACTAATACACGGAATGTAAACTTCACTACACATGAACTGAATTACAAAACAGAACAGGGTCTCAAATTTAGAAAACCAACTAGTGCTTGCTTATGGGGAAAGGTGCGTTGGGGTGCTGCATAAAACCAGAGACTGAAATTAGCACAGATAACATTCCATAAGCCAAATATGTAATAGACAAGACCTACTCCTTGCTCAACGAAATGGACTCAACACCACATATTCAACGCCTAGGAATATACCTGACTAGGAAGAATCTTAAAACCCATGGATATATATATCTCCGTAAGAGAATCAAGCGTGTGTACAGCGGCGGAAATGCAGCAGTGAAAATCCGATAAATCCCATTATCAAAATAAATTTCGAAAACAAAACACAAAGACAGTGAAATAGAGAGCAATTCTTAAATAATTCACTCAGGGCATGTGATGCAACCGGGATTGACCACATCTACACCCAGAGCTGGTTGAGACATAAGGCTGGACACTTCAGGCTGATAGCATTGGTGAGTTTCGGTGAGCAAATGCAGACCCTTTGAAGTCATACTGCATGGTACCCATTCCATGGGTCCCAACTCACCAGGTTCAAGGGATTCTTCCTCCAGCTAAAACATGCATGGGAAACCCAGAGTATCGTCCACCGTGTGATTGGGAAATGATTTAAAATGCATCTCAGTTTTCGTTTCCTGGTCCTCGGGTTCACCATTCCAGATGCTTTACTAACACTCTCCCCGCTTGGAGAGTCAGTGCCTTTAACCTCCTGTTTGGCACAGCTTGCAATTTCTGTGCAAGATGAACAGGAATAGGGAGAACCAATGAGAGACTAGCTGTAGGTGTCTGCACGGGCAAATGTAACGCTCATTGCCCACCAGGAAGAGGAATTAAACAAAGGCTCAGTGTGCCCTGCTGGAAACAGATTAGGGCCTGAAGCAATCCTGCGGTTTTGTGCCCAGCTCACAAGAAAGCGAGTTGAAGAAAGGAGCTCAGGGGCACTGTACTTCACAAACCTGCAGAGTTATAAATGACAGCTATCCTCCAAAAATATATTGAAGTAAGCCTGCGAAGGGGACTTGAAAGCGGGGCTGAATTTCAGGAAAACGATTGCAGGGGGTAGACTGGAATTGCCCTGAAAGCATAGGAAAAGAGGCAGAACGTTGACAATGATGCACTTGGCCAAAAAGGGCGTATGCGTTTTTTCCTGAATATATTCAGGAAAAAACGCATACGCCCTTTTTGGCCAACCAAGCAAGCCTGTAAAGGAAATCTGCACTACAATGAAATCTTACTGCCCCCCCGGGCAAAAGGGCCATCTGAAAAAAGTGTAAAATCCAGAAAGGTAGGACAGGATATGGAGAACAGGGAGCCTTGTTATGCTGATTGGCAGGATGTAAATTGCCAGCAGCCACCCTGGAGAAGTGTATGGTGTTTCCTGAAACACGTAAGAAACAAAGCAACACAGCCTATGGCACTTCCACTTATGGTCCTATAGCTTACGGAAATTAAAATCAAAAACAGACAGCCACCCCAATATTTGGAACGGCTCTGTTCACAAGAATCTCGTCTACAGTATCAGGTAAATATCACAGAAAGCAAAAAATGGATAAAGAAGTTGTGGCACGTACGTGCAATGCAATATCACTCAGCAATGAAATCTGTGTCATCAGGCCCGTAGCGGCATAGTAAGTGGATGCAGGTACGGTGATTCTACGTGAACTACGTCACACAGAAAAAGAAACATCATAAGATATCACTAATACACGGAATGTAAACTTCACTACACATGAACTGAATTACAAAACAGAACAGGGTCTCAAATTTAGAAAACCAACTAGTGCTTGCTTATGGGGAAAGGTGCGTTGGGGTGCTGCATAAAACCAGAGACTGAAATTAGCACAGATAACTTACCATAAGCCAAATATGTAATAGACAAGACCTACTCCTTGCTCAACGAAATGGACTCAACACCACATATTCAACGCCTAGGAATATACCTGACTAGGAAGAATCTTAAAACCCATGGATATATATGTCTCCGTAAGAGAATCAAGCGTGTGTACAGCGGCGGAAATGCAGCAGTGAAAATCCTATAAATCCCATTATCAAAATAAATTTCGAAAACAAAACACAAAGACAGTGAAATAGAGAGCAATTCTTAAATAATTCACTCAGGGCATGTGATGCAACCGGGATTGACCACATCTACACCCAGAGCTGGTTGAGACATAAGGCTGGACACTTCAGGCTGATAGCACTGGTTTGTTTCGGTGAGCAAATGCAGACCCTTTGAAGTCATACTGCATGGACCCATTCCATGGGTCCCAACTCTCCAGGTTCAAGGGATTCTTCCTCCAGCTAAAACATGCATGGGAAACCCAGAGTATCGTCCACCGTGTGATTGGGAAACGATTTAAAATGCATCTCAGTTTTCGTATCCTGGTCCTCGGGTTCACCATTCCAGATGCTTTACTAACACTCTCCCCGCTTGGAGAGTCAGTGCATTTAACCTCCTGTTTCGCACAGCTTGCCATTTCTGTGCAAGATGAACAGGAATAGGGAGAACCAATGAGAGACTAGCTGCAGGTGTCTGCACGGGCAAATATAAGGCTCATTGCCCACCAGGAAGAGGAATTAAACAAAGGCTCAGTGTGCCCTGCTGGAAACAGATTAGGGCCTGAAGCAATCATGCGGTTTTGTGCCCAGCTCACAAGAAAGCGAGTTGAAGAAAGGAGCTCAGGGGCACTGTACTTCACAAACCTGCAGAGTCATAAATGACAGCTATCCTCCAAAAATATATTGAAGTAAGCCTGCGAAGGGGACTTGAAAGCGGGGCTGAATTTCAGGAAAACGATTGCAGGGGATAGACTGGAATTGCCCTGAAAGCATAGGAAAAGAGGCACAACGTCGACAATGATGCACTTGGCCAAAAAGGGCGTATGCGTTTTTTCCTGAATATATTCAGGAAAAAACGCATACGCCCTTTTTGGCCCACCAAGCAAGCCTGTAAAGGAAATCTGCACTACAATGAAATCTCACTGCCCCCCCGGGCAAAAGGGCCATCTGAAAAAAGTGTAAAATCCAGAAAGGTAGGACAGGATATGGAGAACAGGGAGCCTTGTTATGCTGATTGGCAGGATGTAAATTGCCAGCAGCCACCCTGGAGAAGTGTATGGTGTTTCCTGAAACACGTAAGAAACAAAGCAACACAGCCTATGGCACTTCCACTTATGGTCCTATAGCTTACGGAAATTAAAATCAAAAACAGACAGCCACCCCAATATTTGGGACGGCTGTGTTCACAAGAAGCTCGTCTACAGTATCAGGTAAATATCCCAGAAAGCAAAAAATGGATAAAGAAATTGTGGCACGTACGTACAATGCAATATCACTCAGCAATGAAATCTGTGTCATCAGGCCCGTAGCGGCATAATGAGTGGATGCAGGTACAGTGATTCTACGTGAACTACGTCACACAGAAAAAGAAACATCATAAGATATCACTAATACACGGAATGTAAACTTCACTACACATGAACTGAATTACAAAACAGAACAGGGTCTCAAATTTAGAAAACCAACTAGTGCTTGCTTATGGGGAAAGGTGCGTTGGGGTGCTGCATAAAACCAGAGACTGAAATTAGCACAGATAACATTCCATAAGCCAAATATGTAATAGACAAGACCTACTCCTTGCTCAACGAAATGGACTCAACACCACATATTCAACGCCTAGGAATATACCTGACTAGGAAGAATCTTAAAACCCATGGATATATATGTCTCCGTAAGAGAATCAAGCGTGTGTACAGCGGCGGAAATGCAGCAGTGAAAATCCGATAAATCCCATTATCAAAATAAATTTCGAAAACAAAACACAAAGACAGTGAAATAGAGAGCAATTCTTAAATAATTCACTCAGGGCATGTGATGCAACCGGGATTGACCACATCTACACCCAGAGCTGGTTGAGACATAAGGCTGGACACTTCAGGCTGATAGCACTGGTGAGTTTCGGTGAGCAAATGCAGACCCTTTGAAGTCATACTTCATGGTACCCATTCCATGGGTCCCAACTCTCCAGGTTCAAGGCATTCTTCCTCCAGCTAAAACATGCATGGGAAACCCAGAGTATCGTCCACCATGTGATTGGGAAACGATTTAAAATGCATCTCAGTTTTCGTATCCTGGTCCTCGGGTTCACCATTCCAGATGCTTTACTAACACTCTCCCCGCTTGGAGAGTCAGTGCCTTTAACCTCCTGTTTGGCACAGCTTGCCATTTCTGTGCAAGATGAACAGGAATAGGGAGAAAAAATGAGAGACTAGCTGTAGGTGTCTGCACGGGCAAATGTAACGCTCAATGCCCACCAGGAAGAGGAATTAAACAAAGGCTCAGTGTGCCCTGCTGGAAACAGATTAGGGCCTGAAGCAATCCTGCGGTTTTGTGCCCAGCTCACAAGAAAGCGAGTTGAAGAAAGGAGCTCAGGGGCACTGTACTTCACAAACCTGCAGAGTTATAAATGACAGCTATCCTCCAAAAATATATTGAAGTAAGCCTGCGAAGGGGACTTGAAAGCGGGGCTGAATTTCAGGAAAACGATTGCAGGGGGTAGACTGGAATTGCCCTGAAAGCATAGGAAAAGAGGCACAACGTCGACAATGATGCACTTGGCCAAAAAGGGCGTATGCGTTTTTTCCTGAATATATTCAGGAAAAAACGCATACGCACTTTTTGGCCAACCAAGCAAGCCTGTAAAGGAAATCTGCACTACAATGAAATCTCACTGCCCCCCCGGGCAAAAGGGCCATCAGAAAAAAGTGTAAAATCCAGAAAGGTAGGACAGGATATGGAGAAGAGGGAGCCTTGTTATGCTAATTGGCAGGATGTAAATTGCTAGCAGCCACCCTGCAGAAGTGTATGGTGTTTCCTGAAACACGTAAGAAACAAAGCAAAACAGCGTATGGCACTTCCACTTATGGTCCTATAGCTTACGGAAATTAAAATCACAAACAGACAGCCACCCCAATATTTGGGACGGCTGTGTTCACAAGAAGCTCGTCTACAGTATCAGGTAAATATCCCAGAAAGCAAAAAATGGATAAAGAAGTTGTGGCACGTACGTACAATGCAATATCACTCAGCAATGAAATCTGTGTCATCAGGCCCGTAGCGGCATAGTGAGTGGATGCAGGTACGGTGATTCTACGTGAACTACGTCACACAGAAAAAGAAACATCATAAGATATCACTAATACACGGAATGTAAACTTGACTACACATGAACTGAATTACAAAAAAGAACAGGGTCTCAAATTTAGAAAACCAACTAGTGCTTGCTTATGGGGAAAGGTGCCTTGGGGTGCTGCATAAAACCAGAGACTGAAATTAGCACAGATAACTTTCCATAAGCCAAATATGTAATAGACAAGACCTACTCCTTGCTCAGCGAAATGGACCCAACACCACATATTCAACGCCTAGGAATATACCTGACTAGGAAGAATCTTAAAACCCATGGATATATATGTCTCCGTAAGAGAATCAAGCGTGTGTACAGCGGCCGAAACGCAGCAGTGAAAATCCGATAAATCCCATTATCAAAATAAATTTCGAAAACAAAACACAAAGACAGTGAAATAGAGAGCAATTCTTAAATAATTCACTCAGGGCATGTGATGCAACCGGGATTGACCACATCTACACCCAGAGCTGGTTGAGACATAAGGCTGGACACTTCAGGCTGATAGCATTGGTGAGTTCCGGTGAGCAAATGCAGACCCTTTGAAGTCATACTGCATGGTACCCATTCCATGGGTCCCAACTCTCCAGGTTCAAGGGATTCTTCCTCCAGCTAAAACATGCATGGGAAACCCAGAGTATCGTCCACCGTGTGATTGGGAAATGATTTAAAATGCATCTCAGTTTTCGTTTCCTGGTCCTCGGGTTCACCATTCCAGATGCTTTACTAACACTCTCCCCGCTTGGAGAGTCAGTGCCTTTAACCTCCTGTTTGGCACAGCTTGCAATTTCTGTGCAAGATGAACAGGAATAGGGAGAACCAGTGAGAGACTAGCTGTAGGTGTCTGCACGGGCAAATGTAACGCTCATTGCCCACCAGGAAGAGGAATTAAACAAAGGCTCAGTGTGCCCTGCTGGAAACAGATTAGGGCCTGAAGCATTCCTGCGGTTTTGTGCCCAGCTCACAAGAAAGCGAGTTGAAGAAAGGAGCTCAGGGGCACTGTACTTCACAAACCTGCAGAGTTATAAATGACAGCTATCCTCCAAAAATATATTGAAGTAAGCCTGCGAAGGGGACTTGAAAGCGGGGCTGAATTTCAGGAAAACGATTGCAGGGGGTAGACTGGAATTGCCCTGAAAGCATAGGAAAAGAGGCACAACGTCGACAATGATGCACTTGGCCAAAAAGGGCGTATGCGTTTTTTCCTGAATATATTCAGGAAAAAACGCATACGCCCTTTTTGGCCAACCAAGCAAGCCTGTAAAGGAAATCTGCACTACAATGAAATCTCACTGCCCCCCCGGGCAAAAGGGCCATCTGAAAAAAGTGTAAAATCCAGAAAGGTAGGACAGGATATGGAGAACAGGGAGCCTTGTTATGCTGATTGGCAGGATGTAAATTGCCAGCAGCCACCCTGGAGAAGTGTATGGTGCTTCCTGAAACACGTAAGAAACAAAGCAACACAGCCTATGGCACTTCCACTTATGGTCCTATAGCTTACGGAAATTAAAATCAAAAACAGACAGCCACCCCAATATTTGGGACGGCTGTGTTCACAAGAAGCTCGTCTACAGTATCAGGTAAATATCCCAGAAAGCAAAAAATGGATAAAGAAGTTGTGGCACGTACGTGCAATGCAATATCACTCAGCAATGAAATCTGTGTCATCAGGCCCGTAGCGGCATAGTAAGTGGATGCAGGTACGGTGATTCTACGTGAACTACGTCACACAGAAAAAGAAACATCATAAGATATCACTAATACACGGAATGTAAACTTGACTACACATGAACTGAATTACAAAAAAGAACAGGGTCTCAAATTTAGAAAACCAACTAGTGCTTGCTTATGGGGAAAGGTGCGTTGGGGTGCTGCATAAAACCAGAGACTGAAATTAGCACAGATAACTTTCCATAAGCCAAATATGTAATAGACAAGACCTACTCCTTGCTCAACGAAATGGACCCAACACCACATATTCAACGCCTAGGAATATACCTGACTAGGAAGAATCTTAAAACCCATGGATATATATGTCTCCGTAAGAGAATCAAGCGTGTGTACAGCGGCCGAAACGCAGCAGTGAAAATCCGATAAATCCCATTATCAAAATAAATTTCGAAAACAAAACACAAAGACAGTGAAATAGAGAGCAATTCTTAAATAATTCACTCAGGGCATGTGATGCAACCGGGATTGACCACATCTACACCCAGAGCTGGTTGAGACATAAGGCTGGACACTTCAGGCTGATAGCATTGGTGAGTTTCGGTGAGCAAATGCAGACCCTTTGAAGTCATACTGCATGGTACCCATTCCATGGGTCCCAACTCTCCAGGTTCAAGGGATTCTTCCTCCAGCTAAAACATGCATGGGAAATCCAGAGTATCGTCCACCGTGTGATTGGGAAATGATTTAAAATGCATCTCAGTTTTCGTATCCTGGTCCTCGGGTTCACCATTCCAGATGATTTACTATCACTCTTCCCGCTTGGAGAGTCAGTGCCTTTAACCTCCTGTTTCGCACAGCTTGCAATTTCTGTGCAAGATGAACAGGAATAGGGAGAACCAATGAGAGACTAGCTGTAGGTGTCTGCACGGGCAAATGTAACGCTCGTTGCCCACCAGGAAGAGGAATTAAACAAAGGCTCAGTGTGCCCTGCTGGAAACAGATTAGGGCCTGAAGCAATCCTGCGGTTTTGTGCCCAGCTCACAAGAAAGCGAGTTGAAGAAAGGAGTTCAGGGGCACTGTACTTCACAAACCTGCAGAGTTATAAATGACAGCTATCCTCCAAAAATATATTGAAGTAAGCCTGCGAAGGGGACTTGAAAGCGGGGCTGAATTTCAGGAAAATGATTGCAGGGGGTAGACTGGAATTGCCCTGAAAGCATAGGAAAAGAGGCACAACGTCGACAATGATGCACTTGGCCAAAAAGGGCGTATGCGTTTTTTCCTGAATATATTCAGGAAAAAACGCATACGCCCTTTTTGGCCAACCAAGCAAGCCTGTAAAGGAAATCTGCACTACAATGAAATCTCACTGCCCTCCCGGGCAAAAGGGCCATCTGAAAAAAGTGTATAATCCAGAAAGGTAGGACAGGATATGGAGAACAGGGAGCCTTGTTATGCTGATTGGCAGGATGTAAATTTCCAGCAGCCACCCTGGAGAAGTGTATGGTGTTTCCTGAAACACGTAAGAAACAAAGCAACACAGCCTATGGCACTTCCACTTATGGTCCTATAGCTTACGGAAATTAAAATCAAAAACAGACAGCCACCCCAATATTTGGGACGGCTGTGTTCACAAGAAGCTCGTCTACAGTATCAGGTAAATATCCCAGAAAGCAAAAAATGGATAAAGAAGTTGTGGCACGTACGTGCAATGCAATATCACTCAGCAATGAAATCTGTGTCATCAGGCCCGTAGCGGCATAGTAAGTGGATGCAGGTACGGTGATTCTACGTGAACTACGTCACACAGAAAAAGAAACATCATAAGATATCACTAATACACGGAATGTAAACTTGACTACACATGAACTGAATTACAAAACAGAACAGGGTCTCAAATTTAGAAAACCAACTAGTGCTTGCTTATGGGGAAAGGTGCCTTGGGGTGCTGCATAAAACCAGAGACTGAAATTAGCACAGATAACATTCCATAAGCCAAATATGTAATAGACAAGACCTACTCCTTGCTCAACGAAATGGACTCAACACCACATATTCAACGCCTAGGAATATACCTGACTAGGAAGAATCTTAAAACCCATGGATATATATGTCTCCGTAAGAGAATCAAGCGTGTGTACAGCAGCGGAAATGCAGCAGTGAAAATCCGATAAATCCCATTATCAAAATAAATTTCGAAAACAAAACACAAAGACAGTGAAATAGAGAGCAATTCTTAAATAATTCACTCAGGTCATGTGATGCAACCGGGATTGACCACATCTACACCCAGAGCTGGTTGAGACATAAGGCTGGACACTTCAGGCTGATAGCACTGGTGAGTTTCGGTGAGCAAATGCAGACCCTTTGAAGTCATACTGCATGGTACCCATTCCATGGGTCCCAACTCTCCAGGTTCAAGGCATTCTTCCTCCAGCTAAAACATGCATGGGAAACCCAGAGTATCGTCCACCGTGTGATTGGGAAACGATTTAAAATGCATCTCAGTTTTCGTATCCTGGTCCTCGGGTTCATCATTCCAGATGCTTTACTAACACTCTCCCCGCTTGGAGAGTCAGTGCCTTTAACCTCCTGTTTGGCACAGCTTGCAATTTCTGTGCAAGATGAACAGGAATAGGGAGAACCAATGAGAGACTAGCTGTAGGTGTCTGCACGGGCAAATGTAACGCTCATTGCCCACCAGGAAGAGGAATTAAACAAAGGCTCAGTGTGCCCTGCTGGAAACAGATTAGGGCCTGAAGCAATCCTGCGGTTTTGTGCCCAGCTCACAAGAAAGCGAGTTGAAGAAAGGAGCTCAGGGGCACTGTACTTCACAAACCTGCAGAGTTATAAATGACAGCTATCCTCCAAAAATATATTGAAGTAAGCCTGCGAAGGGGACTTGAAAGCGGGGCAGAATTTCAGGAAAACGATTGCAGGGGGTAGACTGGAATTGGCCTGAAAGCATAGGAAAAGAGGCACAACGTCGACAATGATGCACTTGGCCAAAAAGGGCGTGTGCGTTTTTTCCTGAATATATTCAGGAAAAAACGCATACGCCCTTTTTGGCCAACCAAGCAAGCCTGTAAAGGAAATCTGCACTACAATGAAATCTCACTGCCCCCCCCCCCGGGCAAAAGGGCCATCTGAAAAAAGTGTAAAATCCAGAAAGGTAGGACAGGATATGGAGAACAGGGAGCCTTGTTATGCTGATTGGCAGGATGTAAATTGCCAGCAGCCACCCTGGAGAAGTGTATGGTGTTTCCTGAAACACGTAAGAAACAAAGCAACACAGCCTATGGCACTTCCACTTATGGTCCTATAGCTTACGGAAATTAAAATCAAAAACAGACAGCCACCCCAATATTTGGAACGGCTGTGTTCACAAGAAGCTCGTCTACAGTATCAGGTAAATATCCCAGAAAGCAAAAAATGGATAAAGAAGTTGTGGCACGTACGTACAATGCAATATCACTCAGCAATGAAATCTGTGTCATCAGGCCCGTAGCGGCATAGTGAGTGGATGCAGTTACGGTGATTCTACGTGAACTACGTCACACAGAAAAAGAAACATCATAAGATATCACTAATACACGGAATGTAAACTTGACTACACATGAACTGAATTACAAAAAAGAACAGGGTCTCAAATTTAGAAAACCAACTAGTGCTTGCTTATGGGGAAAGGTGCGTTGGGGTGCTGCATAAAACCAGAGACTGAAATTAGCACAGATAACTTACCATAAGCCAAATATGTAATAGACAAGACCTACTCCTTGCTCAACGAAATGGACCCAACACCACATATTCAACGCCTAGGAATATACCTGACTAGGAAGAATCTTAAAACCCATGGATATATATGTCTCCGTAAGAGAATCAAGCGTGTGTACAGCGGCCGAAACGCAGCAGTGAAAATCCGATAAATCCCATTATCAAAATAAATTTCGAAAACAAAACACAAAGACAGTGAAATAGAGAGCAATTCTTAACTAATTCACTCAGGGCATGTGATGCAACCGGGATTGACCACATCTACACCCAGAGCTGGTTGAGACATAAGGCTGGACACTTCAGGCTGATAGCATTGGTGAGTTTCGGTGAGCAAATGCAGACCCTTTGAAGTCATACTGCATGGTACCCATTCCATGGGTCCCAACTCTCCAGGTTCAAGGGATTCTTTCTCCAGCTAAAACATGCATGGGAAACCCAGAGTATCGTCCACCGTGTGATTGGGAAATGATTTAAAATGCATCTCAGTTTTCGTTTCCAGGTCCTCGGGTTCACCATTCCAGATGCTTTACTAACACTCTCCCCGCTTGGAGAGTCAGTGCCTTTAACCTCCTGTTTCGCACAGCTTGCAATTTCTGTGCAAGATGAACAGGAATAGGGAGAACCAATGAGAGACTAGCTGTAGGTGTCTGCACGGGCAAATGTAACGCTCATTGCCCACCAGGTAGATTAATTAAACAAAGGCTCAGTGTGCCCTGCTGGAAACAGATTAGGGCCTGAAGCAATCCTCCGGTTTTGTGCCCAGCTCACAAGAAAGCGAGTTGAAGAAAGGAGCTCAGGGGCACTGTACTTCACAAACCTGCAGAGTTATAAATGACAGCTATCCTCCAAAAATATATTGAAGTAAGCCTGCGAAGGGGACTTGAAAGCGGGGCTGAATTTCAGGAAAACGATTGCAGGGGGTAGACTGGAATTGCCCTGAAAGCATAGGAAAAGAGGCACAACGTCGACAATGATGCACTTGGCCAAAAAGGGCGTATGCGTTTTTTCCTGAATATATTCAGGAAAAAACGCATACGCCCTTTTTGGCCAACCAAGCAAGCCTGTAAAGGAAATCTGCACTACAATGAAATCTCACTGCCCCACCGGGCAAAAGGGCCATCTGAAAAAAGTGTAAAATCCAGAAAGGTAGGACAGGATATGGAGAACAGGGAGCCTTGTTATGCTGATTGGCAGGATGTAAATTGCCAGCAGCCACCCTGGAGAAGTGTATGGTGTTTCCTGAAACACGTAAGAAACAAAGCAACACAGCCTATGGCACTTCCACTTATGGTCCTATAGCTTACGGAAATTAAAATCAAAAACAGACAGCCACCCCAATATTTGGGACGGCTGTGTTCACAAGAAGCTCGTCTACAGTATCAGGTAAATATCCCAGAAAGCAAAAAATGGATAAAGAAGTTGTTGCACGTACGTGCAATGCAATATCACTCAGCAATGAAATCTGTGTCATCAGGCCCGTAGCGGCATAGTAAGTGGATGCAGGTACGGTGATTCTACGTGAACTACGTCACACAGAAAAAGAAACATCATAAGATATCACTAATACACGGAATGTAAACTTGACTACACATGAACTGAATTACAAAACAGAACAGGGTCTCAAATTTAGAAAACCAACTAGTGCTTGCTTATGGGGAAAGGTGCCTTGGGGTGCTGCATAAAACCAGAGACGGAAATTAGCACAGATAACATTCCATAAGCCAAATATGTAATAGACAAGACCTACTCCTTGCTCAACGAAATGGACTCAACACCACATATTCAACGCCTAGGAATATACCTGACTAGGAAGAATCTTAAAACCCATGGATATATATGTCTCCGTAAGAGAATCAAGCGTGTGTACAGCAGCGGAAATGCAGCAGTGAAAATCCGATAAATCCCATTATCAAAATAAATTTCGAAAACAAAACACAAAGACAGTGAAATAGAGAGCAATTCTTAAATAATTCACTCAGGTCATGTGATGCAACCGGGATTGACCACATCTACACCCAGAGCTGGTTGAGACATAAGGCTGGACACTTCAGGCTGATAGCACTGGTGAGTTTCGGTGAGCAAATGCAGACCCTTTGAAGTCATACTGCATGGTACCCATTCCATGGGTCCCAACTCTCCAGGTTCAAGGCATTCTTCCTCCAGCTAAAACATGCATGGGAAACCCAGAGTATTGTCCACCGTGTGATTGGGAAACGATTTAAAATGCATCTCAGTTTTCGTATCCTGGTCCTCGGGTTCACCATTCCAGATGCTTTACTAACACTCTCCCCGCTTGGAGAGTCAGTGCCTTTAACCTCCTGTTTGGCACAGCTTGCCATTTCTGTGCAAGATGAACAGGAATAGGGAGAACCAATGAGAGACTAGCTGTAGGTGTCTGCACGGGCAAATGTAACGCTCATTGCCCACCAGGAAGAGGAATTAAACAAAGGCTCACTGTGCCCTGCTGGAAACAGATTAGGGCCTGAAGCAATCCTGCGGTTTTGTGCCCAGCTCACAAGAAAGCGAGTTGAAGAAAGGAGCTCAGGGGCACTGTACTTCACAAACCTGCAGAGTTATAAATGACAGCTATCCTCCAAAAATATATTGAAGTAAGCCTGCGAAGGGGACTTGAAAGCGGGGCAGAATTTCAGGAAAACGATTGCAGGGGGTAGACTGGAATTGCCCTGAAAGCATAGGAAAAGAGGCACAACGTCGACAATGATGCACTTGGCCAAAAAGGGCGTATGCGTTTTTTCCTGAATATATTCAGGAAAAAACGCATACGCCCTTTTTGGCCAACCAAGCAAGCCTGTAAAGGAAATCTGCACTACAATGAAATCTCACTGCCCCCCCCCCCGGGCAAAAGGGCCATCTGAAAAAAGTGTAAAATCCAGAAAGGTAGGACAGGATATGGAGAACAGGGAGCCTTGTTATGCTGATTGGCAGGATGTAAATTGCCAGCAGCCACCCTGGAGAAGTGTATGGTGTTTCCTGAAACACGTAAGAAACAAAGCAACACAGCCTATGGCACTTCCACATATGGTCCTATAGCTTACGGAAATTAAAATCAAAAACAGACAGCCACCCCAATATTTGGAACGGCTGTGTTCACAAGAAGCTCGTCTACAGTATCAGGTAAATATTCCAGAAAGCAAAAAATGGATAAAGAAGTTGTGGCACGTACGTACAATGCAATATCACTCAGCAATGAAATCTGTGTCATCAGGCCCGTAGCGGCATAGTGAGTGGATGCAGGTACGGTGATTCTACGTGAACTACGTCACACAGAAAAAGAAACATCATAAGATATCTCTAATACACGGAATGTAAACTTGACTACACATGAACTGAATTACAAAAAAGAACAGGGTCTCAAATTTAGAAAACCAACTAGTGCTTGCTTATGGGGAAAGGTGCCTTGGGGGGCTGCATAAAACCAGAGACTGAAATTAGCACAGATAACTTACCATAAGCCAAATATGTAATAGACAAGACCTACTCCTTGCTCAACGAAATGGACCCAACACCACATATTCAACGCCTAGGAATATACCTGACTAGGAAGAATCTTAAAACCCATGGATATATATGTCTCCATAAGAGAATCAAGCGTGTGTACAGTGGCCGAAACGCAGCAGTGAAAATCCGATAAATCCCATTATCAAAATAAATTTCGAAAACAAAACACAAAGACAGTGAAATAGAGAGCAATTCTTAACTAATTCACTCAGGGCATGTGATGCAACCGGGATTGACCACATCTACACCCAGAGCTGGTTGAGACATAAGGCTGGACACTTCAGGCTGATAGCATTGGTGAGTTTCGGTGAGCAAATGCAGACCCTTTGAAGTCATACTGCATGGTACCCATTCCATGGGTCCCAACTCTCCAGGTTCAAGGGATTCTTCCTCCAGCTAAAACATGCATGGGAAACCCAGAGTATCGTCCACCGTGTGATTGGGAAATGATTTAAAATGCATCTCAGTTTTCGTTTCCAGGTCCTCGGGTTCACCATTCCAGATGCTTTACTAACACTCTCCCCGCTTGGAGAGTCAGTGCCTTTAACCTCCTGTTTGGCACAGCTTGCCATTTCTGTGCAAGATGAACAGGAATAGGGAGAACCAATGAGAGACTAGCTGTAGGTGTCTGCACGGGCAAATGTAACGCTCATTGCCCACCAGGAAGAGGAATTAAACAAAGGCTCAGTGTGCCCTGCTGGAAACAGATTAGGGCCTGAAGCAATCCTGCGGTTTTGTGCCCAGCTCACAAGAAAGCGAGTTGAAGAAAGGAGCTCAGGGGCACTGTACTTCACAAACCTGCAGAGTTATAAATGACAGCTATCCTCCAAAAATATATTGAAGTAAGCCTGCGAAGGGGACTTGAAAGCGGGGCTGAATTTCAGGAAAACGATTGCAGGGGGTAGACTGGAATTGCCCTGAAAGCATAGGAAAAGAGGCACAACGTCGACAATGATGCACTTGGCCAAAAAGGGCGTATGCGTTTTTTCCTGAATATATTCAGGAAAAAACGCATACGCCCTTTTTGGCCAACCAAGCAAGCCTGTAAAGGAAATCTGCACTACAATGAAATCTCACTGCCCCCCCGGGCAAAAGGGCCATCTGAAAAAAGTGTAAAATCCAGAAAGGTAGGACAGGATATGGAGAACAGGGAGCCTTGTTATGCTGATTGGCAGGATGTAAATTGCCAGCAGCCACCCTGGAGAAGTGTATGGTGTTTCCTGAACCACGTAAGAAACAAAGCAACACAGCCTATGGCACTTCCACTTATGGTCCTATAGCTTACGGAAATTAAAATCAAAAACAGACAGCCACCCCAATATTTGGGACGGCTGTGTTCACAAGAAGCTCGTCTACAGTATCAGGTAAATATCCCAGAAAGCAAAAAATGGATAAAGAAGTTGTGGCACCTACGTGCAATGCAATATCACTCAGCAATGAAATCTGTGTCATCAGGCCCGTAGCGGCATAGTAAGTGGATGCAGGTACGGTGATTCTACGTGAACTACGTCACACAGAAAAAGAAACATCATAAGATATCACTAATACACGGAATGTAAACTTGACTACACATGAACTGAATTACAAAAAAGAACAGGGTCTCAAATTTAGAAAACCAACTAGTGCTTGCTTATGGGGAAAGGTGCCTTGGGGTGCTGCATAAAACCAGAGACTGAAATTAGCACAGATAACATTCCATAAGCCAAATATGTAATAGACAAGACCTACTCCTTGCTCAACGAAATGGACTCAACACCACATATTCAACGCCTAGGAATATACCTGACTAGGAAGAATCATAAAACCCATGGATATATATGTCTCCGTAAGAGAATCAAGCGTGTGTACAGCGGCGGAAATGCAGCAGTGAAAATCCGATAAATCCCATTATCAAAATAAATTTCGAAAACAAAACACAAAGACAGTGAAATAGAGAGCAATTCTTAAATAATTCACTCAGGTCATGTGATGCAACCGTGATTGACCACATCTACACCCAGAGCTGGTTGAGACATAAGGCTGGACACTTCAGGCTGATAGCACTGGTGAGTTTCGGTGAGCAAATGCAGACCCTTTGAAGTCATACTGCATGGTACCCATTCCATGGGTCCCAACTCTCCAGGTTCAAGGCATTCTTCCTCCAGCTAAAACATGCATGGGAAACCCAGAGTATCGTCCACCGTGTGATTGGGAAACGATTTAAAATGCATCTCAGTTTTCGTATCCTGGTCCTCGGGTTCACCATTCCAGATGCTTTACTAACACTCTCCCCGCTTGGAGAGTCACTGCCTTTAACCTCCTGTTTGGCACAGCTTGCCATTTCTGTGCAAGATGAACATGAATAGGGAGAACCAATGAGAGACTAGCTGTAGGTGTCTGCACGGGCAAATGTAACGCTCATTGCCCACCAGGAAGAGGAATTAAACAAAGGCTCAGTGTGCCCTGCTGGAAACAGATTAGGGCCTGAAGCAATCCTGCGGTTTTGTGCCCAGCTCACAAGAAAGCGAGTTGAAGAAAGGAGCTCAGGGGCACTGTACTTCACAAACCTGCAGAGTTATAAATGACAGCTATCCTCCAAAAATATATTGAAGTAAGCCTGCGAAGGGGACTTGAAAGCGGGGCTGAATTTCAGGAAAACGATTGCAGGGGGTAGACTGGAATTGCCCTGAAAGCATAGGAAAAGAGGCACAATGTCGACAATGATGCACTTGGCCAAAAAGGGCGTATGCGTTTTTTCCTGAATATATTCAGGAAAAAACGCATACGCCCTTTTTGGCCAACCAAGCAAGCCTGTAAAGGAAATCTGCACTACAATGAAATCTCACTGCCCTCCCGGGCAAAAGGGCCATCTGAAAAAAGTGTAAAATCCAGAAAGGTAGGACAGGATATGGAGAACAGGGAGCCTTGTTATGCTGATTGGCAGGATGTAAATTGCCAGCAGCCACCCTGGAGAAGTGTATGGTGTTTCCTGAAACACGTAAGAAACAAAGCAACACAGCCTATGGCACTTCCACTTATGGTCCTATAGCTTACGGAAATTAAAATCAAAAACAGACAGCCACCCCAATATTTGGGACGGCTGTGTTCACAAGAAGCTCGTCTACAGTATCAGGTAAATATCCCAGAAAGCAAAAAATGGATAAAGAAGTTGTGGCACGTACGTACAATGCAATATCACTCAGCAATGAAATCTGTGTCATCAGGCCCGTAGCGGCATAGTGAGTGGATGCAGGTACGGTGATTCTACGTGAACTACGTCACACAGAAAAAGAAACATCATAAGATATCACTAATACACGGAATGTAAACTTGACTACACATGAACTGAATTACAAAACAGAACAGGGTCTCAAATTTAGAAAACCAACTAGTGCTTGCTTATGGGGAAATGTGCGTGGGGTGCTGCATAAAACCAGAGACTGAAATTAGCACAGATAACATTCCATAAGCCAAATATGTAATAGACAAGTCCTACTCCTTGCTCAACGAAATGGACTAAACACCACATATTCAACGCCTAGTAATATACCTGACTAGGAAGAATCTTAAAACCCATGGATATATATGTCTCCGTAAGAGAATCAAGCGTGTGTACAGCAGCGGAAATGCAGCAGTGAAAATCCGATAAATCCCATTATCAAAATAAATTTCGAAAACAAAACACAAAGACAGTGAAATAGAGAGCAATTCTTAAATAATTCACTCAGGTCATGTGATGCAACCGGGATTGACCACATCTACACCCAGAGCTGGTTGAGACATAAGGCTGGACACTTCAGGCTGATAGCACTGGTGAGTTTCGGTGAGCAAATGCAGACCCTTTGAAGTCATACTGCATGGTACCCATTCCATGGGTCCCAACTCTCCAGGTTCAAGGCATTCTTCCTCCAGCTAAAACATGCATGGGAAACCCAGAGTATCGTCCACCGTGTGATTGGGAAACGATTTAAAATGCATCTCAGTTTTCGTATCCTGGTCCTCGGTTTCACCATTCCAGATGCTTTACTAACACTCTCCCCGCTTGGAGAGTCAGTGCCTTTAACCTCCTGTTTGGCACAGCTTGCCATTTCTGTGCAAGATGAACAGGAATAGGGAGAACCAATGAGAGACTAGCTGTAGGTGTCTGCACGGGCAAATGTAACGCTCATTGCCCACCAGGAAGAGGAATTAAACAAAGGCTCAGTGTGCCCTGCTGGAAACAGATTAGGGCCTGAAGCAATCCTGCGGTTTTGTGCCCAGCTCACAAGAAAGCGAGTTGAAGAAAGGAGCTCAGGGGCACTGTACTTCACAAACCTGCAGAGTTATAAATGACAGCTATCCTCCAAAAATATATTGAAGTAAGCCTGCGAAGGGGACTTGAAAGCGGGGCAGAATTTCAGGAAAACGATTGCAGGGGGTAGACTGGAATTGCCCTGAAAGCATAGGAAAAGAGGCACAACGTCGAGAATGATGCACTTGGCCAAAAAGGGCGTATGCGTTTTTTCCTGAATATATTCAGGAAAAAACGCATACGCCCTTTTTGGCCAACCAAGCAAGCCTGTAAAGGAAATCTGCACTACAATGAAATCTCACTGCCCCCCCGGGCAAAAGGGCCATCAGAAAAAAGTGTAAAATCCAGAAAGGTAGGACAGGATATGGAGAACAGGGAGCCTTGTTATGCTAATTGGCAGGATGTAAATTGCCAGCAGCCACCCTTGAGAAGTGTATGGTGTTTCCTGAAACACGTAAGAAACAAAGCAAAACAGCCTATGGCACTTCCACTTATGGTCCTATAGCTTACGGAAATTAAAATCAAAAACAGACAGCCACCCCAATATTTGGGACGGCTGTGTTCACAAGAAGCTCGTCTACAGTATCAGGTAAATATCCCAGAAAGCAAAAAATGGATAAAGAAGTTGTGGCACGTACGTACAATGCAATATCACTCAGCAATGAAATCTGTGTCATCAGGCCCGTAGCGGCATAGTGAGTGGATGCAGGTACGGTGATTCTACGTGAACTACGTCACACAGAAAAAGAAACATCATAAGATATCACTAATACACGGAATGTAAACTTGACTACACATGAACTGAATTACAAAAAAGAACAGGGTCTCAAATTTAGAAAACCAACTAGTGCTTGCTTATGGGGAAAGGTGCGTTGGGGTGCTGCATAAAACCAGAGACTGAAATTAGCACAGATAACTTTCCATAAGCCAAATATGTAATAGACAAGACCTACTCCTTGCTCAACGATATGGACTCAACACCACATATTCAATGCCTAGGAATATACCTGACTAGGAAGAATCTTAAAACCCATGGATATATATGTCTCCGTAAGAGAATCAAGCGTGTGTACAGCGGCCGAAACGCAGCAGTGAAAATCCGATAAATCCCATTATCAAAATAAATTTCGAAAACAAAACACAAAGACAGTGAAATAGAGAGCAATTCTTAAATAATTCACTCAGGGCATGTGATGCAACCGGGATTGACCACATCTACACCCAGAGCTGGTTGAGACATAAGGCTGGACACTTCAGGCTGATAGCATTGGTGAGTTTCAGTGAGCAAATGCAGACCCTTTGAAGTCATACTGCATGGTACCCATTCCATGGGTCCCAACTCTCCAGGTTCAAGGGATTCTTCCTCCAGCTAAAACATGCATGGGAAACCCAGAGTATCGTCCACCGTGTGATTGGGAAACGATTTAAAATGCATCTCAGTTTTCGTATCCTGGTCCTCGGGTTCACCATTCCAGATGATTTACTATCACTCTCCCCGCTTGGAGAGTCAGTGCCTTTAACCTCCTGTTTCGCACAGCTTGCAATTTCTGTGCAAGATGAACAGGAATAGGGAGAACCAATGAGAGACTAGCTGTAGGTGTCTGCACGGGCAAATGTAACGCTCATTGCCCACCAGGAAGAGGAATTAAACAAAGGCTCAGTGTGCCCTGCTGGATACAGATTAGGGCCTGAAGCAATCCTGCGGTTTTGTGCCCAGCTCACAAGAAAGCGAGTTGAAGAAAGGAGTTCAGGTGCACTGTACTTCACAAACCTGCAGAGTTATAAATGACAGCTATCCTCCAAAAATATATTGAAGTAAGCCTGCGAAGGGGACTTGAAAGCGGGGCTGAATTTCAGGAAAATGATTGCAGGGGGTAGACTGGAATTGCCCTGAAAGCATAGGAAAAGAGGCACAACGTCGACAATGATGCACTTGGCCAAAAAGGGCGTATGCGTTTTTTCCTGAATATATTCAGGAAAAAACGCATACGCCCTTTTTGGCCAACCAAGCAAGCCTGTAAAGGAAATCTGCACTACAATGAAATCTCACTGCCCCCCCGGGCAAAAGGGCCATCTGAAAAAAGTGTAAAATCCAGAAAGGTAGGACAGGATATGGAGAACAGGGAGCCTTGTTATGCTGATTGGCAGGATGTAAATTGCCAGCAGCCACCCTGGAGAAGTGTATGGTGTTTCCTGAAACACGTAAGAAACAAAGCAACACAGCCTATGGCACTTCCACTTATGGTCCTATAGCTTACGGAAATTAAAATCAAAAACAGACAGCCACCCCAATATTTGGGACGGCTGTGTTCACAAGAAGCTCGTCTACAGTATCAGGTAAATATCCCAGAAAGCAAAAAATGGATAAAGAAGTTGTGGCACGTACGTGCAATGCAATATCACTCAGCAATGAAATCTGTGTCATCAGGCCCGTAGCGGCATAGTGAGTGGATGCAGGTACGGTGATTCTACGTGAACTACGTCACACAGAAAAAGAAACATCATAAGATATCACTAATACACGGAATGTAAACTTGACTACACATGAACTGAATACAGAACAGAACAGGGTCTCAAATTTAGAAAACCAACTAGTGCTTGCTTATGGGGAAAGGTGCGTTGGGGTGCTGCATAAAACCAGAGACTGAAATTAGCACAGATAACATTCCATAAGCCAAATATGTAATAGACAAGACCTACTCCTTGCTCAACGAAATGGACTCAACACCACATATTCAACGCCTAGGAATATACCTGACTAGGAAGAATCTTAAAACCCATGGATATATATGTCTCCGTAAGAGAATCAAGCGTGTGTACAGCGGCGGAAATGCAGCAGTGAAAATCCGATAAATCCCATTATCAAAATAAATTTCGAAAACAAAACACAAAGACAGTGAAATAGAGAGCAATTCTTAAATAATTCACTCAGGTCATGTGATGCAACCGGGATTGACCACATCTACACCCAGAGCTGGTTGAGACATAAGGCTGGACACTTCAGGCTGATAGCACTGGTGAGTTTCGGTGAGCAAATGCAGACCCTTTGAAGTCATACTGCATGGTACCCATTCCATGGGTCCCAACTCTCCAGCTTCAAGGCATTCTTCCTCCAGCTAAAACATGCATGGGAAACCCAGAGTATTGTCCACCGTGTGATTGGGAAACGATTTAAAATGCATCTCAGTTTTCGTATCCTGGTCCTCGGGTTCACCATTCCAGATGCTTTACTAACACTCTCCCCGCTTGGAGAGTCACTGCCTTTAACCTCCTGTTTGGCACAGCTTGCCATTTCTGTGCAAGATGAACAGGAATAGGGAGAACCAATGAGAGACTAGCTGTAGGTGTCTGCACGGGCAAATGTAACGCTCATTGCCCACCAGGAAGAGGAATTAAACAAAGGCTCAGTGTGCCCTGCTGGAAACAGATTAGGGCCTGAAGCAATCCTGCGGTTTTGTGCCCAGCTCACAAGAAAGCGAGTTGAAGAAAGGAGCTCAGGGGCACTGTACTTCACAAACCTGCAGAGTTATAAATGACAGCTATCCTCCAAAAATATATTGAAGTAAGCCTGCGAAGGGGACTTGAAAGCGGGGCTGAATTTCAGGAAAACGATTGCAGGGGGTAGACTGGAATTGCCCTGAAAGCATAGGAAAAGAGGCACAACGTCGACAATGATGCACTTGGCCAAAAAGGGCGTATGCGTTTTTTCCTGAATATATTCAGGAAAAAACGCATACGCCCTTTTTGGCCAACCAAGCAAGCCTGTAAAGGAAATCTGCACTACAATGAAATCTCACTGCCCCCCCCCCGGGCAAAAGGGCCATCTGAAAAAAGTGTAAAATCCAGAAAGGTAGGACAGGATATGGAGAACAGGGAGCCTTGTTATGCTGATTGGCAGGATGTAAATTGCCAGCAGCCACCCTGGAGAAGTGTATGGTGTTTCCTGAAACACGTAAGAAACAAAGCAACACAGCCTATGGCACTTCCACTTATGGTCCTATAGCTTACGGAAATTAAAATCAAAAACAGACAGCCACCCCAATATTTGGGACGGCTGTGTTCACAAGAAGCTCGTCTACAGTATCAGGTAAATATCCCAGAAAGCAAAAAATGGATAAAGAAGTTGTGGCACGTACGTGCAATGCAATATCACTCAGCAATGAAATCTGTGTCATCAGGCCCGTAGCGGCATAGTAAGTGGATGCAGGTACGGTGATTCTACGTGAACTACGTCACACAGAAATAGAAACATCATAAGATATCACTAATACACGGAATGTAAACTTGACTACACATGAACTGAATTACAAAACAGAACAGGGTCTCAAATTTAGAAAACCAACTAGTGCTTGCTTATGGGGAAAGGTGCCTTGGGGTGCTGCATAAAACCAGAGACGGAAATTAGCACAGATAACATTCCATAAGCCAAATATGTAATAGACAAGACCTACTCCTTGCTCAACGAAATGGACTCAACACCACATATTCAACGCCTAGGAATATACCTGACTAGGAAGAATCTTAAAACCCATGGATATATATGTCTCCGTAAGAGAATCAAGCGTGTGTACAGCAGCGGAAATGCAGCAGTGAAAATCCGATAAATCCCATTATCAAAATAAATTTCGAAAACAAAACACAAAGACAGTGAAATAGAGAGCAATTCTTAAATAATTCACTCAGGTCATGTGATGCAACCGGGATTGACCACATCTACACCCAGAGCTGGTTGAGACATAAGGCTGGACACTTCAGGCTGATAGCACTGGTGAGTTTCGGTGAGCAAATGCAGACCCTTTGAAGTCATACTGCATGGTACCCATTCCATGGGTCACAACTCTCCAGGTTCAAGGCATTCTTCCTCCAGCTAAAACATGCATGGGAAACCCAGAGTATCGTCCACCGTGTGATTGGGAAACGATTTAAAATGCATCTCAGTTTTCGTATCCTGGTCCTCGGGTTCACCATTCCAGATGCTTTACTAACACTCTCCCCGCTTGGAGAGTCAGTGCCTTTAACCTCCTGTTTGGCACAGCTTGCCATTTCTGTGCAAGATGAACAGGAATAGGGAGAACCAATGAGAGACTAGCTGTAGGTGTCTGCACGGGCAAATGTAACGCTCATTGCCCACCAGGAAGAGGAATTAAACAAAGGCTCAGTGTGCCCTGCTGGAAACAGATTAGGGCCTGAAGCAATCCTGCGGTTTTGTGCCCAGCTCACAAGAAAGCGAGTTGAAGAAAGGAGCTCAGGGGAACTGTACTTCACAAACCTGCAGAGTTATAAATGACAGCTATCCTCCAAAAATATATTGAAGTAAGCCTGCGAAGGGGACTTGAAAGCGGGGCAGAATTTCAGGAAAACGATTGCAGGGGGTAGACTGGAATTGCCCTGAATATATTCAGGAAAAAACGCATACGCCCTTTTTGGCCAACCAAGCAAGCCTGTAAAGGAAATCTGCACTACAATGAAATCTCACTGCCCCCCCGGGCAAAAGGGCCATCTGAAAAAAGTGTAAAATCCAGAAAGGTAGGACAGGTTATGGAGAACAGGGCGCCTTGTTATGCTGATTGGCAGGATGTAAATTGCCAGCAGCCACCCTGGAGAAGTGTATGGTGTTTCCTGAAACACGTAAGAAACAAAGCAACACAGCCTATGGCACTTCCACTTAGGGTCCTATAGCTTACGGAAATTAAAATCAAAAACAGACAGCCACCCCAATATTTGGGACGGCTGTGTTCACAAGAAGCTCGTCTACAGTATCAGGTAAATATCCCAGAAAGCAAAATATGGATAAAGAAGTTGTGGCACGTACGTACAATGCAATATCACTCAGCAATGAAATCTGTGTCATCAGGCCCGTAGCGGCATAGTGAGTGGATGCAGGTACGGTGATTCTACGTGAACTACGTCACACAGAAAAAGAAACATCATAAGATATCACTAATACACGGAATGTAAACTTGACTACACATAAACTGAATTACAAAACAGAACAGGGTCTCAAATTTAGAAAACCAACTAGTGCTTGCTTATGGGGAAAGGTGCCTTGGGGTGCTGCATAAAACCAGAGACGGAAATTAGCACAGATAACTTTCCATAAGCCAAATATGTAATAGACAAGACCTACTCCTTGCTCAACGAAATGGACTCAACACCACATATTCAACGCCTAGGAATATACCTGACTAGGAAGAATCTTAAAACCCATGGATATATATGTCTCCGTAAGAGAATCAAGCGTGTGTACAGCGGCGGAAATGCAGCAGTGAAAATCCGATCAATCCCATTATCAAAATAAATTTCGAAAACAAAACACAAAGACAGTGAAATAGAGAGCAATTCTTAACTAATTCACTCAGGGCATGTGATGCAACCGGGATTGACCACATCTACACCCAGAGCTGGTTGAGACATAAGGCTGGACACTTCAGGCTGATAGCATTGGTGAGTTTCGGTGAGCAAATGCAGACCCTTTGAAGTCATACTGCATGGTACCCATTCCATGGGTCCCAACTCTCCAGGTTCAAGGGATTCTTCCTCCAGCTAAAACATGCATGGGAAACCCAGAGTATCGTCCACCGTGTGATTGGGAAATGATTTAAAATGCATCTCAGTTTTCGTTTCCAGGTCCTCGGGTTCACCATTCCAGATGCTTTACTAACACTCTCCCCGCTTGGAGAGTCAGTGCCTTTAACCTCCTGTTTCGCACAGCTTGCAATTTCTGTACAAGATGAACAGGAATAGGGAGAACCAATGAGAGACTAGCTGTAGGTGTCTGCACGGGCAAATGTAACGCTCATTGCCCACCAGGAAGATTAATTAAACAAAGGCTCAGTGTGCCCTGCTGGAAACAGATTAGGGCCTGAAGCAATCCTGTGCTTTTGTGCCCAGCTCACAAGAAAGCGAGTTGAAGAAAGGAGCTCAGGGGCACTGTACTTCACAAACCTGCAGAGTTATAAATGACAGCTATCCTCCAAAAATATATTGAAGTAAGTCTGCGAAGGGGACTTGTAAGCGGGGCTGAATTTCAGGAAAACGATTGCAGGGGGTAGACTGGAATTGCCCTGAAAGCATAGGAAAAGAGGCACAACGTCGACAATGATGCACTTGGCCAAAAAGGGCGTATGCGTTTTTTCCTGAATATATTCAGGAAAAAACGCATACGCCCTTTTTGGCCAACCAAGCAAGCCTGTAAAGGAAATCTGCACTACAATGAAATCTCACTGCCCCCCCCCCCCCGGGGCAAAAGGGCCATCTGAAAAAAGTGTAAAATCCAGAAAGGTAGGACAGGGTATGGAGAACAGGGAGCCTTGTTATGCTGATTGGCAGGATGTAAATTGCCAGCAGCCACCCTGGAGAAGTGTATGGTGTTTCCTGAAACACGTAAGAAACAAAGCAACACAGCCTATGGCACTTCCACTTATGGTCCTATAGCTTACGGAAATTAAAATCAAAAACAGACAGCCACCCCAATATTTGGAACAGCTGTGTTCACAAGAAGCTCGTCTACAGTATCAGGTAAATATCCGAGAAAGCAAAAAATGGATAAAGAAGTTGTGGCACGTACGTACAATGCAATATCACTCAGCAATGAAATCTGTGTCATCAGGCCCGTAGCGGCATAGTGAGTGGATGCAGGTACGGTGATTCTACGTGAACTACGTCACACAGAAAAAGAAACATCATAAGATATCACTAATACACGGAATGTAAACTTGACTACACATGAACTGAATTACAAAAAAGAACAGGGTCTCAAATTTAGAAAACCAACTAGTGCTTGCTTATGGGGAAAGGTGCCTTGGGGGGCTGCATAAAACCAGAGACTGAAATTAGCACAGATAACTTTCCATAAGCCAAATATGTAATAGACAAGACCTACTCCTTGCTCAACGAAATGGACCCAACACCACATATTCAACGCCTAGGAATATACCTGACTAGGAAGAATCTTAAAACCCATGGATATATATGTCTCCGTAAGAGAATCAAGCGTGTGTACAGTGGCCGAAACGCAGCAGTGAAAATCCGATAAATCCCATTATCAAAATAAATTTCGAAAACAAAACACAAAGACAGTGAAATAGAGAGCAATTCTTAACTAATTCACTCAGGGCATGTGATGCAACCGGGATTGACCACATCTACACCCAGAGCTGGTTGAGACATAAGGCTGGACACATCAGGCTGATAGCATTGGTGAGTTTCGGTGAGCAAATGCAGACCCTTTGAAGTCATACTGCATGGTACCCATTCCATGGGTCCCAACTCTCCAGGTTCAAGGGATTCTTCCTCCAGCTAAAACATGCATGGGAAACCCAGAGTATCGTCCACCGTGTGATTGGGAAATGATTTAAAATGCATCTCAGTTTTCGTTTCCTGGTCCTCGGGTTCACCATTCCAGATGCTTTACTAACACTCTCCCCGCTTGGAGAGTCAGTGCCTTTAACCTCCTGTTTGGCACAGCTTGCAATTTCTGTGCAAGATGAACAGGAATAGGGAGAACCAATGAGAGACTAGCTGTAGGTGTCTGCACGGGCAAATGTAACGCTCATTGCCCACCAGGAAGATTAATTAAACAAAGGCTCAGTGTGCCCTGCTGGAAACAGATTAGGGCCTGAAGCAATCCTGCGGTTTTGTGCCCAGCTCACAAGAAAGCGAGTTGAAGAAAGGAGCTCAGGGGCACTGTACTTCACAAACCTGCAGAGTTATAAATGACAGCTATCCTCCAAAAATATATTGAAGTAAGTCTGCGAAGGGGACTTGAAAGCGGGGCTGAATTTCAGGAAAACGATTGCAGGGGGTAGACTGGAATTGCCCTGAATATATTCAGGAAAAAACGCATACGCCCTTTTTGGCCAACCAAGCAAGCCTGTAAAGGAAATCTTCACTACAATGAAATCTCAGTGCCCCCCCGGGCAAAAGGGCCATCTGAAAAAAGTGTAAAATCCAGAAAGGTAGGACAGGATATGGAGAACAGGGAGCCTTGTTATGCTGATTGGCAGGATGTAAATTGCCAGCAGCCACCCTGGAGAAGTGTATGGTGTTTCCTGAAACAGGTAAGAAACAAAGCAACACAGCCTATGGCACTTCCACTTATGGTCCTATAGCTTACGGAAATTAAAATCAAAAACAGACAGCCACCCCAATATTTGGGACGGCTGTGTTCACAAGAAGCTCGTCTACAGTATCAGGTAAATATCCCAGAAAGCAAAATATGGATAAAGAAGTTGTGGCACGTACGTACAATGCAATATCACTCAGCAATGAAATCTGTGTCATCAGGCCCGTAGCGGCATAGTGAGTGGATGCAGGTACGGTGATTCTACGTGAACTACGTCACACAGAAAAAGAAACATCATAAGATATCACTAATACACGGAATGTAAACTTGACTACACATGAACTGAATTACAAAACAGAACAGGGTCTCAAATTTAGAAAACCAACTAGTGCTTGCTTATGGGGAAAGGTGCCTTGGGGTGCTGCATAAAACCAGAGACGGAAATTAGCACAGATAACTTTCCATAAGCCAAATATGTAATAGACAAGACCTACTCCTTGCTCAACGAAATGGACCCAACACCACATATTCAACGCCTAGGAATATACATGACTAGGAAGAATCTTAAAACCCATGGATATATATGTCTCCGTAAGAGAATCAAGTGTGTGTACAGCGGCGGAAATGCAGCAGTGAAAATCCGATCAATCCCATTATCAAAATAAATTTCGAAAACAAAACACAAAGACAGTGAAATAGAGAGCAATTCTTAACTAATTCACTCAGGGCATGTGATGCAACCGGGATTGACCACATCTACACCCAGAGCTGGTTGAGACATAAGGCTGGACACTTCAGGCTGATAGCATTGGTGAGTTTCGGTGAGCAAATGCAGACCCTTTGAAGTCATACTGCATGGTACCCATTCCATGGGTCCCAACTCTCCAGTTTCAAGGGATTCTTCCTCCAGCTAAAACATGCATGGGAAACCCAGAGTATCGTCCACCATGTGATTGGGAAATGATTTCAAATGCATCTCAGTTTTCGTTTCCAGGTCCTCGGGTTCACCATTCCAGATGCTTTACTAACACTCTCCCCGCTTGGAGAGTCAGTGCCTTTAACCTCCTGTTTGGCACAG
Organism: Phocoena phocoena; assembly: GCF_963924675.1. NCBI lineage: Eukaryota > Metazoa > Chordata > Mammalia > Artiodactyla > Phocoenidae > Phocoena > Phocoena phocoena. The sequence continues at coordinate 327,654 of NW_027077512.1, read as the reverse complement.
CTTGCAATTTCTGTGCAAGATGAACAGGAATAGGGAGAACCAATGAGAGACTAGCTGTAGGTGTCTGCACGGGCAAATGTAACGCTCATTGCCCACCAGGAAGAGGAATTAAACAAAGGCTCAGTGTGCCCTGCTGGAAACAGATTAGGGCCTGAAGCAATCCTGCGGTTTTGTGCCCAGCTCACAAGAAAGCGAGTTGAAGAAAGGAGCTCAGGGGCACTGTACTTCACAAACCTGCAGAGTTATAAATGACAGCTATCCTCAAAAAATATATTGAAGTAAGCCTGCGAAGGGGACTTGAAAGCGGGGCTGAATTTCAGGAAAACGATTGCAGGGGGTAGACTGGAATTGCCCTGAAAGCATAGGAAAAGAGGCACAACGTCGACAATGATGCACTTGGCCAAAAAGGGCGTATGCGTTTTTTCCTGAATATATTCAGGAAAAAACGCATACGCCCTTTTTGGCCAACCAAGCAAGCCTGTAAAGGAAATCTGCACTACAATGAAATCTCACTGCCCCCCCGGGCAAAAGGGCCATCTGAAAAAAGTGTAAAATCCAGAAAGGTAGGACAGGATATGGAGAACAGGGAGCCTTGTTATGCTGATTGGCAGGATGTAAATTGCCAGCAGACACCCTGGAGAAGTGTATGGTGTTTCCTGAAACACGTAAGAAACAAAGCAACACAGCCTATGGCACTTCCACTTATGGTCCTATAGCTTACGGAAATTAAAATCAAAAACAGACAGCCACCCCAATATTTGGGACGGCTGTGTTCACAAGAAGCTCGTCTACAGTATCAGGTAAATATCCCAGAAAGCAAAAAATGGATAAAGAAGTTGTGGCACGTACGTGCAATGCAATATCACTCAGCAATGAAATCTGTGTCATCAGGCCCGTAGCAGCATAGTAAGTGGATGCAGGTACGGTGATTCTACGTGAACTACGTCACACAGAAAAAGAAACATCATAAGATATCACTAATACACGGAATGTAAACTTGACTACACATGAACTGAATTACAAAAAAGAACAGGGTCTCAAATTTAGAAAACCAACTAGTGCTTGCTTATGGGGAAAGGTGCGTTGGGGTGCTGCATAAAACCAGAGACTGAAATTAGCACAGATAACATTCCATAAGCCAAATATGTAATAGACAAGACCTACTCCTTGCTCAACAAAATGGACTCAACACCACATATTCAACGCCTAGGAATATACCTGACTAGGAAGAATCTTAAAACCCATGGATATATATGTCTCCGTAAGAGAATCAAGTGTGTGTACAGCGGCGGAAATGCAGCAGTGAAAATCCGATAAATCCCATTATCAAAATAAATTTCGAAAACAAAACACAAAGACAGTGAAATAGAGAGCAATTCTTAAATAATTCACTCAGGTCATGTGATGCAACCGGGATTGACCACATCTACACCCAGAGCTGGTTGAGACATAAGGCTGGACACTTCAGGCTGATAGCACTGGTGAGTTTTGGTGAGCAAATGCAGACCCTTTGAAGTCATACGGCATGGTACCCATTCCATGGGTCCCAACTCTCCAGGTTCAAGGCATTCTTCCTCCAGCTAAACCATGCATGGGAAACCCAGAGTATTGTCCACCGTGTGATTGGGAAACGATTTAAAATGCATCTCAGTTTTCGTATCCTGGTCCTCGGGTTCACCATTCCAGATGCTTTACTAACACTCTCCCCGCTTGGAGAGTCAGTGTCTTTAACCTCCTGTTTGGCACAGCTTGCCATTTCTGTGCAAGATGAACAGGAATAGGGAGAACCAATGAGAGACTAGCTGTAGGTGTCTGCACGGGCAAATGTAACGCTCATTGCCCACCAGGAAGAGGAATTAAACAAAGGCTCAGTGTGCCCTGCTGGAAACAGATTAGGGCCTGAAGCAATCCTGCGGTTTTGTGCCCAGCTCACAAGAAAGCGAGTTGAAGAAAGGAGCTCAGGGGCACTGTACTTCACAAACCTGCAGAGTTATAAATGACAGCTATCCTCCAAAAATATATTGAAGTAAGCCTGCGAAGGGGACTTGAAAGCGGGGCTGAATTTCAGGAAAACGATTGCAGGGGGTAGACTGGAATTGCCCTGAAAGCATAGGAAAAGAGGCACAACGTCGACAATGATGCACTTGGCCAAAAAGGGCGTATGCGTTTTTTCCTGAATATATTCAGGAAAAAACGCATACGCCCTTTTTGGCCAACCAAGCAAGCCTGTAAAGGAAATCTGCACTACAATGAAATCTCACTGCCCCCCCGGGCAAAAGGGCCATCTGAAAAAAGTGTAAAATCCAGAAAGGTAGGACAGGATATGGAGAACAGGGAGCCTTGTTATGCTGATTGGCAGGATGTAAATTGCCAGCAGCCACCCTGGAGAAGTGTATGGTGTTTCCTGAAACACGTAAGAAACAAAGCAACACAGCCTATGGCACTTCCACTTATGGTCCTATAGCTTACGGAAATTAAAATCAAAAACAGACAGCCACCCCAATATTTGGGACGGCTGTGTTCACAAGAAGCTCGTCTACAGTATCAGGTAAATATCCCAGAAAGCAAAAAATGGATAAAGAAGTTGCGGCACGTACGTGCAATGCAATATCACTCAGCAATGAAATCTGTGTCATCAGGCCCGTAGCGGCATAGTAAGTGGATGCAGGTACGGTGATTCTACGTGAACTACGTCACACAGAAAAAGAAACATCATAAGATATCACTAATACACGGAATGTAAACTTGACTACACATGAACTGAATTACAAAACAGAACAGGGTCTCAAATTTAGAAAACCAACTAGTGCTTGCTTATGGGGAAAGGTGCGTTGGGGTGCTGCATAAAACCAGAGACAGAAATTAGCACAGATAACATTCCATAAGCCAAATATGTAATAGACAAGACCTACTCCTTGCTCAACGAAATGGACTCAACACCACATATTCAACGCCTAGGAATATACCTGACTAGGAAGAATCTTAAAACCCATGGATATATATGTCTCCGTAAGAGAATCAAGCGTGTGTACAGCGGCGGAAATGCAGCAGTGAAAATCCGATAAATCCCATTATCAAAATAAATTTCGAAAACAAAACACAAAGACAGTGAAATAGAGAGCAATTCTTAAATAATTCACTCAGGTCATGTGATGCAACCGGGATTGACCACATCTACACCCAGAGCTGGTTGAGACATAAGGCTGGACACTTCAGGCTGATAGCACTGGTGAGTTTCGGTGAGCAAATGCAGACCCTTTGAAGTCATACTGCATGGTACCCATTCCATGGGTCCCAACTCTCCAGGTTCAAGGCATTCTTCCTCCAGCTAAAACATGCATGGGAAACCCAGAGTATTGTCCACCGTGTGATTGGGAAACGATTTAAAATGCATCTCAGTTTTCGTATCCTGGTCCTCGGGTTCACCATTCCAGATGCTTTACTAACACTCTCCCCGCTTGGAGAGTCACTGCCTTTAACCTCCTGTTTGGCACAGCTTGCCATTTCTGTGCAAGATGAACAGGAATAGGGAGAACCAATGAGAGACTAGCTGTAGGTGTCTGCACGGGCAAATGTAACGCTCATTGCCCACCAGGAAGAGGAATTAAACAAAGGCTCAGTGTGCCCTGCTGGAAACAGATTAGGGCCTGAAGCAATCCTGCGGTTTTGTGCCCAGCTCACAAGAAAGCGAGTTGAAGAAAGGAGCTCAGGGGCACTGTACTTCACAAACCTGCAGAGTTATAAATGACAGCTATCCTCCAAAAATATATTGAAGTAAGCCTGCGAAGGGGACTTGAAAGCGGGGCTGAATTTCAGGAAAACGATTGCAGGGGGTAGACTGGAATTGCCCTGAAAGCATAGGAAAAGAGGCACAACGTCGACAATGATGCACTTGGCCAAAAAGGGCGTATGCGTTTTTTCCTGAATATATTCAGGAAAAAACGCATACGCCCTTTTTGGCCAACCAAGCAAGCCTGTAAAGGAAATCTGCACTACAATGAAATCTCACTGCCCCCCCCCCCCCGGGGCAAAAGGGCCATCTGAAAAAAGTGTAAAATCCAGAAAGGTAGGACAGGGTATGGAGAACAGGGAGCCTTGTTATGCTGATTGGCAGGATGTAAATTGCCAGCAGCCACCCTGGAGAAGTGTATGGTGTTTCCTGAAACACGTAAGAAACAAAGCAACACAGCCTATGGCACTTCCACTTATGGTCCTATAGCTTACGGAAATTAAAATCAAAAACAGACAGCCACCCCAATATTTGGAACAGCTGTGTTCACAAGAAGCTCGTCTACAGTATCAGGTAAATATCCGAGAAAGCAAAAAATGGATAAAGAAGTTGTGGCACGTACGTACAATGCAATATCACTCAGCAATGAAATCTGTGTCATCAGGCCCGTAGCGGCATAGTGAGTGGATGCAGGTACGGTGATTCTACGTGAACTACGTCACACAGAAAAAGAAACATCATAAGATATCACTAATACACGGAATGTAAACTTGACTACACATGAACTGAATTACAAAAAAGAACAGGGTCTCAAATTTAGAAAACCAACTAGTGCTTGCTTATGGGGAAAGGTGCCTTGGGGGGCTGCATAAAACCAGAGACTGAAATTAGCACAGATAACTTTCCATAAGCCAAATATGTAATAGACAAGACCTACTCCTTGCTCAACGAAATGGACCCAACACCACATATTCAACGCCTAGGAATATACCTGACTAGGAAGAATCTTAAAACCCATGGATATATATGTCTCCGTAAGAGAATCAAGCGTGTGTACAGTGGCCGAAACGCAGCAGTGAAAATCCGATAAATCCCATTATCAAAATAAATTTCGAAAACAAAACACAAAGACAGTGAAATAGAGAGCAATTCTTAACTAATTCACTCAGGGCATGTGATGCAACCGGGATTGACCACATCTACACCCAGAGCTGGTTGAGACATAAGGCTGGACACATCAGGCTGATAGCATTGGTGAGTTTCGGTGAGCAAATGCAGACCCTTTGAAGTCATACTGCATGGTACCCATTCCATGGGTCCCAACTCTCCAGGTTCAAGGGATTCTTCCTCCAGCTAAAACATGCATGGGAAACCCAGAGTATCGTCCACCGTGTGATTGGGAAATGATTTAAAATGCATCTCAGTTTTCGTTTCCTGGTCCTCGGGTTCACCATTCCAGATGCTTTACTAACACTCTCCCCGCTTGGAGAGTCAGTGCCTTTAACCTCCTGTTTGGCACAGCTTGCAATTTCTGTGCAAGATGAACAGGAATAGGGAGAACCAATGAGAGACTAGCTGTAGGTGTCTGCACGGGCAAATGTAACGCTCATTGCCCACCAGGAAGATTAATTAAACAAAGGCTCAGTGTGCCCTGCTGGAAACAGATTAGGGCCTGAAGCAATCCTGCGGTTTTGTGCCCAGCTCACAAGAAAGCGAGTTGAAGAAAGGAGCTCAGGGGCACTGTACTTCACAAACCTGCAGAGTTATAAATGACAGCTATCCTCCAAAAATATATTGAAGTAAGTCTGCGAAGGGGACTTGAAAGCGGGGCTGAATTTCAGGAAAACGATTGCAGGGGGTAGACTGGAATTGCCCTGAATATATTCAGGAAAAAACGCATACGCCCTTTTTGGCCAACCAAGCAAGCCTGTAAAGGAAATCTTCACTACAATGAAATCTCAGTGCCCCCCCGGGCAAAAGGGCCATCTGAAAAAAGTGTAAAATCCAGAAAGGTAGGACAGGATATGGAGAACAGGGAGCCTTGTTATGCTGATTGGCAGGATGTAAATTGCCAGCAGCCACCCTGGAGAAGTGTATGGTGTTTCCTGAAACAGGTAAGAAACAAAGCAACACAGCCTATGGCACTTCCACTTATGGTCCTATAGCTTACGGAAATTAAAATCAAAAACAGACAGCCACCCCAATATTTGGGACGGCTGTGTTCACAAGAAGCTCGTCTACAGTATCAGGTAAATATCCCAGAAAGCAAAATATGGATAAAGAAGTTGTGGCACGTACGTACAATGCAATATCACTCAGCAATGAAATCTGTGTCATCAGGCCCGTAGCGGCATAGTGAGTGGATGCAGGTACGGTGATTCTACGTGAACTACGTCACACAGAAAAAGAAACATCATAAGATATCACTAATACACGGAATGTAAACTTGACTACACATGAACTGAATTACAAAACAGAACAGGGTCTCAAATTTAGAAAACCAACTAGTGCTTGCTTATGGGGAAAGGTGCCTTGGGGTGCTGCATAAAACCAGAGACGGAAATTAGCACAGATAACTTTCCATAAGCCAAATATGTAATAGACAAGACCTACTCCTTGCTCAACGAAATGGACCCAACACCACATATTCAACGCCTAGGAATATACATGACTAGGAAGAATCTTAAAACCCATGGATATATATGTCTCCGTAAGAGAATCAAGTGTGTGTACAGCGGCGGAAATGCAGCAGTGAAAATCCGATCAATCCCATTATCAAAATAAATTTCGAAAACAAAACACAAAGACAGTGAAATAGAGAGCAATTCTTAACTAATTCACTCAGGGCATGTGATGCAACCGGGATTGACCACATCTACACCCAGAGCTGGTTGAGACATAAGGCTGGACACTTCAGGCTGATAGCATTGGTGAGTTTCGGTGAGCAAATGCAGACCCTTTGAAGTCATACTGCATGGTACCCATTCCATGGGTCCCAACTCTCCAGTTTCAAGGGATTCTTCCTCCAGCTAAAACATGCATGGGAAACCCAGAGTATCGTCCACCATGTGATTGGGAAATGATTTCAAATGCATCTCAGTTTTCGTTTCCAGGTCCTCGGGTTCACCATTCCAGATGCTTTACTAACACTCTCCCCGCTTGGAGAGTCAGTGCCTTTAACCTCCTGTTTGGCACAGCTTGCAATTTCTGTGCAAGATGAACAGGAATAGGGAGAACCAATGAGAGACTAGCTGTAGGTGTCTGCACGGGCAAATGTAACGCTCATTGCCCACCAGGAAGAGGAATTAAACAAAGGCTCAGTGTGCCCTGCTGGAAACAGATTAGGGCCTGAAGCAATCCTGCGGTTTTGTGCCCAGCTCACAAGAAAGCGAGTTGAAGAAAGGAGCTCAGGGGCACTGTACTTCACAAACCTGCAGAGTTATAAATGACAGCTATCCTCAAAAAATATATTGAAGTAAGCCTGCGAAGGGGACTTGAAAGCGGGGCTGAATTTCAGGAAAACGATTGCAGGGGGTAGACTGGAATTGCCCTGAAAGCATAGGAAAAGAGGCACAACGTCGACAATGATGCACTTGGCCAAAAAGGGCGTATGCGTTTTTTCCTGAATATATTCAGGAAAAAACGCATACGCCCTTTTTGGCCAACCAAGCAAGCCTGTAAAGGAAATCTGCACTACAATGAAATCTCACTGCCCCCCCGGGCAAAAGGGCCATCTGAAAAAAGTGTAAAATCCAGAAAGGTAGGACAGGATATGGAGAACAGGGAGCCTTGTTATGCTGATTGGCAGGATGTAAATTGCCAGCAGACACCCTGGAGAAGTGTATGGTGTTTCCTGAAACACGTAAGAAACAAAGCAACACAGCCTATGGCACTTCCACTTATGGTCCTATAGCTTACGGAAATTAAAATCAAAAACAGACAGCCACCCCAATATTTGGGACGGCTGTGTTCACAAGAAGCTCGTCTACAGTATCAGGTAAATATCCCAGAAAGCAAAAAATGGATAAAGAAGTTGTGGCACGTACGTGCAATGCAATATCACTCAGCAATGAAATCTGTGTCATCAGGCCCGTAGCAGCATAGTAAGTGGATGCAGGTACGGTGATTCTACGTGAACTACGTCACACAGAAAAAGAAACATCATAAGATATCACTAATACACGGAATGTAAACTTGACTACACATGAACTGAATTACAAAAAAGAACAGGGTCTCAAATTTAGAAAACCAACTAGTGCTTGCTTATGGGGAAAGGTGCGTTGGGGTGCTGCATAAAACCAGAGACTGAAATTAGCACAGATAACATTCCATAAGCCAAATATGTAATAGACAAGACCTACTCCTTGCTCAACAAAATGGACTCAACACCACATATTCAACGCCTAGGAATATACCTGACTAGGAAGAATCTTAAAACCCATGGATATATATGTCTCCGTAAGAGAATCAAGTGTGTGTACAGCGGCGGAAATGCAGCAGTGAAAATCCGATAAATCCCATTATCAAAATAAATTTCGAAAACAAAACACAAAGACAGTGAAATAGAGAGCAATTCTTAAATAATTCACTCAGGTCATGTGATGCAACCGGGATTGACCACATCTACACCCAGAGCTGGTTGAGACATAAGGCTGGACACTTCAGGCTGATAGCACTGGTGAGTTTTGGTGAGCAAATGCAGACCCTTTGAAGTCATACGGCATGGTACCCATTCCATGGGTCCCAACTCTCCAGGTTCAAGGCATTCTTCCTCCAGCTAAACCATGCATGGGAAACCCAGAGTATTGTCCACCGTGTGATTGGGAAACGATTTAAAATGCATCTCAGTTTTCGTATCCTGGTCCTCGGGTTCACCATTCCAGATGCTTTACTAACACTCTCCCCGCTTGGAGAGTCAGTGTCTTTAACCTCCTGTTTGGCACAGCTTGCCATTTCTGTGCAAGATGAACAGGAATAGGGAGAACCAATGAGAGACTAGCTGTAGGTGTCTGCACGGGCAAATGTAACGCTCATTGCCCACCAGGAAGAGGAATTAAACAAAGGCTCAGTGTGCCCTGCTGGAAACAGATTAGGGCCTGAAGCAATCCTGCGGTTTTGTGCCCAGCTCACAAGAAAGCGAGTTGAAGAAAGGAGCTCAGGGGCACTGTACTTCACAAACCTGCAGAGTTATAAATGACAGCTATCCTCCAAAAATATATTGAAGTAAGCCTGCGAAGGGGACTTGAAAGCGGGGCTGAATTTCAGGAAAACGATTGCAGGGGGTAGACTGGAATTGCCCTGAAAGCATAGGAAAAGAGGCACAACGTCGACAATGATGCACTTGGCCAAAAAGGGCGTATGCGTTTTTTCCTGAATATATTCAGGAAAAAACGCATACGCCCTTTTTGGCCAACCAAGCAAGCCTGTAAAGGAAATCTGCACTACAATGAAATCTCACTGCCCCCCCGGGCAAAAGGGCCATCTGAAAAAAGTGTAAAATCCAGAAAGGTAGGACAGGATATGGAGAACAGGGAGCCTTGTTATGCTGATTGGCAGGATGTAAATTGCCAGCAGCCACCCTGGAGAAGTGTATGGTGTTTCCTGAAACACGTAAGAAACAAAGCAACACAGCCTATGGCACTTCCACTTATGGTCCTATAGCTTACGGAAATTAAAATCAAAAACAGACAGCCACCCCAATATTTGGGACGGCTGTGTTCACAAGAAGCTCGTCTACAGTATCAGGTAAATATCCCAGAAAGCAAAAAATGGATAAAGAAGTTGCGGCACGTACGTGCAATGCAATATCACTCAGCAATGAAATCTGTGTCATCAGGCCCGTAGCGGCATAGTAAGTGGATGCAGGTACGGTGATTCTACGTGAACTACGTCACACAGAAAAAGAAACATCATAAGATATCACTAATACACGGAATGTAAACTTGACTACACATGAACTGAATTACAAAACAGAACAGGGTCTCAAATTTAGAAAACCAACTAGTGCTTGCTTATGGGGAAAGGTGCGTTGGGGTGCTGCATAAAACCAGAGACAGAAATTAGCACAGATAACATTCCATAAGCCAAATATGTAATAGACAAGACCTACTCCTTGCTCAACGAAATGGACTCAACACCACATATTCAACGCCTAGGAATATACCTGACTAGGAAGAATCTTAAAACCCATGGATATATATGTCTCCGTAAGAGAATCAAGCGTGTGTACAGCGGCGGAAATGCAGCAGTGAAAATCCGATAAATCCCATTATCAAAATAAATTTCGAAAACAAAACACAAAGACAGTGAAATAGAGAGCAATTCTTAAATAATTCACTCAGGTCATGTGATGCAACCGGGATTGACCACATCTACACCCAGAGCTGGTTGAGACATAAGGCTGGACACTTCAGGCTGATAGCACTGGTGAGTTTCGGTGAGCAAATGCAGACCCTTTGAAGTCATACTGCATGGTACCCATTCCATGGGTCCCAACTCTCCAGGTTCAAGGCATTCTTCCTCCAGCTAAAACATGCATGGGAAACCCAGAGTATTGTCCACCGTGTGATTGGGAAACGATTTAAAATGCATCTCAGTTTTCGTATCCTGGTCCTCGGGTTCACCATTCCAGATGCTTTACTAACACTCTCCCCGCTTGGAGAGTCACTGCCTTTAACCTCCTGTTTGGCACAGCTTGCCATTTCTGTGCAAGATGAACAGGAATAGGGAGAACCAATGAGAGACTAGCTGTAGGTGTCTGCACGGGCAAATGTAACGCTCATTGCCCACCAGGAAGAGGAATTAAACAAAGGCTCAGTGTGCCCTGCTGGAAACAGATTAGGGCCTGAAGCAATCCTGCGGTTTTGTGCCCAGCTCACAAGAAAGCGAGTTGAAGAAAGGAGCTCAGGGGCACTGTACTTCACAAACCTGCAGAGTTATAAATGACAGCTATCCTCCAAAAATATATTGAAGTAAGCCTGCGAAGGGGACTTGAAAGCGGGGCTGAATTTCAGGAAAACGATTGCAGGGGGTAGACTGGAATTGCCCTGAAAGCATAGGAAAAGAGGCACAACGTCGACAATGATGCACTTGGCCAAAAAGGGCGTATGCGTTTTTTCCTGAACATATTCAGGAAAAAACGCATATGCCCTTTTTGGCCAAACAAGCAAGCCTGTAAAGGAAATCTGCACTACAATGAAATCTCACTGCCCTCCCGGGCAAAAGGTCCATCTGAAAAAAGTGTAAAATCCAGAAAGGTAGGACAGGATATGGAGAACAGGGAGCCTTGTTATGCTGATTGGCAGGATGTAAATTGCCAGCAGCCACCCTGGAGAAGTGTATGGTGTTTCCTGAAACACGTAAGAAACAAAGCAACACAGCCTATGGCACTTCCACTTATGGTCCTATAGCTTACGGAAATTAAAATCAAAAACAGACAGCCACCCCAATATTTGGGACGGCTGTGTTCACAAGAAGCTCGTCTACAGTATCAGGTAAATATCCCAGAAAGCAAAAAATGGATAAAGAAGTTGTGGCACGTACGTGCAATGCAATATCACTCAGCAATGAAATCTGTGTCATCAGGCCCGTAGCGGCATAGTAAGTGGATGCAGGTACGGTGATTCTACGTGAACTACGTCACACAGAAATAGAAACATCATAAGATATCACTAATACACGGAATGTAAACTTGACTACACATGAACTGAATTACAAAACAGAACAGGGTCTCAAATTTAGAAAACCAACTAGTGCTTGCTTATGGGGAAAGGTGCCTTGGGGTGCTGCATAAAACCAGAGACGGAAATTAGCACAGATAACATTCCATAAGCCAAATATGTAATAGACAAGACCTACTCCTTGCTCAACGAAATGGACTCAACACCACATATTCAACGCCTAGGAATATACCTGACTAGGAAGAATCTTAAAACCCATGGATATATATGTCTCCGTAAGAGAATCAAGCGTGCGTACAGCAGCGGAAATGCAGCAGTGAAAATCCGATAAATCCCATTATCAAAATAAATTTCGAAAACAAAACACAAAGACAGTGAAATAGAGAGCAATTCTTAAATAATTCACTCAGGTCATGTGATGCAACCGGGATTGACCACATCTACACCCAGAGCTGGTTGAGACATAAGGCTGGACACTTCAGGCTGATAGCACTGGTGAGTTTCGGTGAGCAAATGCAGACCCTTTGAAGTCATACTGCATGGTACCCATTCCATGGGTCAAAACTCTCCAAGTTCAAGGCATTCTTCCTCCAGCTAAAACATGCATGGGAAACCCAGAGTATCGTCCACCGTGTGATTGGGAAACGATTTAAAATGCATCTCAGTTTTCGTATCCTGGTCCTCGGGTTCACCATTCCAGATGCTTTACTAACACTCTCCCCGCTGGGAGAGTCAGTGCCTTTAACCTCCTGTTTCGCACAGCTTGCAATTTCTGTGCAAGATGAACAGGAATAGGGAGAACCAATGAGAGACTAGCTGTAGGTGTCTGCACGGGCAAATGTAACGCTCATTGCCCACCAGGAAGATTAATTAAACAAAGGCTCAGTGTGCCCTGCTGGAAACAGATTAGGGCCTGAAGCAATCCTGCGGTTTTGTGCCCAGCTCACAAGAAAGCGAGTTGAAGAAAGGAGCTCAGGGGCACTGTACTTCACAAACCTGCAGAGTTATAAATGACAGCTATCCTCCAAAAATATATTGAAGTAAGTCTGCGAAGGGGACTTGAAAGCGGGGCTGAATTTCAGGAATACGATTGCAGGGGGTAGACTGGAATTGCCCTGAATATATTCAGGAAAAAACGCATACGCCATTTTTGGCCAACCAAGCAAGCCTGTAAAGGAAATCTGCACTACAATGAAATCTCACTGCCCCCCCGGGCAAAAGGGACATCTGAAAAAAGTGTAAAATCCAGAAAGGTAGGACAGGATATGGAGAACAGGGCGCCTTGTTATGCTGATTGGCAGGATGTAAATTGCCAGCAGCCACCCTGGAGAAGTGTATGGTGTTTCCTGAAACACGTAAGAAACAAAGCAACACAGCCTATGGCACTTCCACTTAGGGTCCTATAGCTTACGGAAATTAAAATCAAAAACAGACAGCCACCCCAATATTTGGGACGGCTGTGTTCACAAGAAGCTCGTCTACAGTATCAGGTAAATATCCCAGAAAGCAAAATATGGATAAAGAAGTTGTGGCACGTACGTACAATGCAATATCACTCAGCAATGAAATCTGTGTCATCAGGCCCGTAGCGGCATAGTGAGTGGATGCAGGTACGGTGATTCTACGTGAACTACGTCACACAGAAAAAGAAACATCATAAGATATCACTAATACACGGAATGTAAACTTGACTACACATAAACTGAATTACAAAACAGAACAGGGTCTCAAATTTAGAAAACCAACTAGTGCTTGCTTATGGGGAAAGGTGCCTTGGGGTGCTGCATAAAACCAGAGACGGAAATTAGCACAGATAACTTTCCATAAGCCAAATATGTAATAGACAAGACCTACTCCTTGCTCAACGAAATGGACCCAACACCACATATTCAACGCCTAGGAATATACCTGACTAGGAAGAATCTTAAAACCCATGGATATATATGTCTCCGTAAGAGAATCAAGCGTGTGTACAGCGGCGGAAATGCAGCAGTGAAAATCCGATAAATCCCATTATCAAAATAAATTTCGAAAACAAAACACAAAGACAGTGAAATAGAGAGCAATTCTTAACTAATTCACTCAGGGCATGTGATGCAACCGGGATTGACCACATCTACACCCAGAGCTGGTTGAGACATAAGGCTGGACACTTCAGGCTGATAGCATTGGTGAGTTTCGGTGAGCAAATGCAGACCCTTTGAAGTCATACTGCATGGTACCCATTCCATGGGTCCCAACTCTCCAGGTTCAAGGGATTCTTCCTCCAGCTAAAACATGCATGGGAAACCCAGAGTATCGTCCACCGTGTGATTGGGAAATGATTTAAAATGCATCTCAGTTTTCGTTTCCAGGTCCTCGGGTTCACCATTCCAGATGCTTTACTAACACTCTCCCCGCTTGGAGAGTCAGTGCCTTTAACCTCCTGTTTCGCACAGCTTGCAATTTCTGTACAAGATGAACAGGAATAGGGAGAACCAATGAGAGACTAGCTGTAGGTGTCTGCACGGGCAAATGTAACGCTCATTGCCCACCAGGAAGATTAATTAAACAAAGGCTCAGTGTGCCCTGCTGGAAACAGATTAGGGCCTGAAGCAATCCTGCGCTTTTGTGCCCAGCTCACAAGAAAGCGAGTTGAAGAAAGGAGCTCAGGGGCACTGTACTTCACAAACCTGCAGAGTTATAAATGACAGCTATCCTCCAAAAATATATTGAAGTAAGTCTGCGAAGGGGACTTGAAAGCGGGGCTGAATTTCAGGAAAACGATTGCAGGGGGTAGACTGGAATTGCCCTGAAAGCATAGGAAAAGAGGCACAACGTCGACAATGATGCACTTGGCCAAAAAGGGCGTATGCGTTTTTTCCTGAATATATTCAGGAAAAAACGCATACGCCCTTTTTGGCCAACCAAGCAAGCCTGTAAAGGAAATCTGCACTACAATGAAATCTCACTGCCCCCCCCCCCCGGGGCAAAAGGGCCATCTGAAAAAAGTGTAAAATCCAGAAAGGTAGGACAGGATATGGAGAACAGGGAGCCTTGTTATGCTGATTGGCAGGATGTAAATTGCCAGCAGCCACCCTGGAGAAGTGTATGGTGTTTCCTGAAACACGTAAGAAACAAAGCAACACAGCCTATGGCACTTCCACTTATGGTCCTATAGCTTACGGAAATTAAAATCAAAAACAGACAGCCACCCCAATATTTGGAACGGCTGTGTTCACAAGAAGCTCGTCTACAGTATCAGGTAAATATCCGAGAAAGCAAAAAATGGATAAAGAAGTTGTGGCACGTACGTACAATGCAATATCACTCAGCAATGAAATCTGTGTCATCAGGCCCGTAGCGGCATAGTGAGTGGATGCAGGTACGGTGATTCTACGTGAACTACGTCACACAGAAAAAGAAACATCATAAGATATCACTAATACACGGAATGTAAACTTGACTACACATGAACTGAATTACAAAAAAGAACAGGGTCTCAAATTTAGAAAACCAACTAGTGCTTGCTTATGGGGAAAGGTGCCTTGGGGGGCTGCATAAAACCAGAGACTGAAATTAGCACAGATAACTTTCCATAAGCCAAATATGTAATAGACAAGACCTACTCCTTGCTCAACGAAATGGACCCAACACCACATATTCAACGCCTAGGAATATACCTGACTAGGAAGAATCTTAAAACCCATGGATATATATGTCTCCGTAAGAGAATCAAGCGTGTGTACAGTGGCCGAAACGCAGCAGTGAAAATCCGATAAATCCCATTATCAAAATAAATTTCGAAAACAAAACACAAAGACAGTGAAATAGAGAGCAATTCTTAACTAATTCACTCAGGGCATGTGATGCAACCGGGATTGACCACATCTACACCCAGAGCTGGTTGAGACATAAGGCTGGACACTTCAGGCTGATAGCATTGGTGAGTTTCGGTGAGCAAATGCAGACCCTTTGAAGTCATACTGCATGGTACCCATTCCATGGGTCCCAACTCTCCAGGTTCAAGGGATTCTTCCTCCAGCTAAAACATGCATGGGAAACCCAGAGTATCGTCCACCGTGTGATTGGGAAATGATTTAAAATGCATCTCAGTTTTCGTTTCCTGGTCCTCGGGTTCACCATTCCAGATGCTTTACTAACACTCTCCCCGCTTGGAGAGTCAGTGCCTTTAACCTCCTGTTTGGCACAGCTTGCAATTTCTGTGCAAGATGAACAGGAATAGGGAGAACCAATGAGAGACTAGCTGTAGGTGTCTGCACGGGCAAATGTAACGCTCATTGCCCACCAGGAAGATTAATTAAACAAAGGCTCAGTGTGCCCTGCTGGAAACAGATTAGGGCCTGAAGCAATCCTGCGGTTTTGTGCCCAGCTCACAAGAAAGCGAGTTGAAGAAAGGAGCTCAGGGGCACTGTACTTCACAAACCTGCAGAGTTATAAATGACAGCTATCCTCCAAAAATATATTGAAGTAAGTCTGCGAAGGGGACTTGAAAGCGGGGCTGAATTTCAGGAAAACGATTGCAGGGGGTAGACTGGAATTGCCCTGAATATATTCAGGAAAAAACGCATACGCCCTTTTTGGCCAACCAAGCAAGCCTGTAAAGGAAATCTTCACTACAATGAAATCTCAGTGCCCCCCCGGGCAAAAGGGCCATCTGAAAAAAGTGTAAAATCCAGAAAGGTAGGACAGGATATGGAGAACAGGGAGCCTTGTTATGCTGATTGGCAGGATGTAAATTGCCAGCAGCCACCCTGGAGAAGTGTATGGTGTTTCCTGAAACAGGTAAGAAACAAAGCAACACAGCCTATGGCACTTCCACTTATGGTCCTATAGCTTACGGAAATTAAAATCAAAAACAGACAGCCACCCCAATATTTGGGACGGCTGTGTTCACAAGAAGCTCGTCTACAGTATCAGGTAAATATCCCAGAAAGCAAAATATGGATAAAGAAGTTGTGGCACGTACGTACAATGCAATATCACTCAGCAATGAAATCTGTGTCATCAGGCCCGTAGCGGCATAGTGAGTGGATGCAGGTACGGTGATTCTACGTGAACTACGTCACACAGAAAAAGAAACATCATAAGATATCACTAATACACGGAATGTAAACTTGACTACACATAAACTGAATTACAAAACAGAACAGTGTCTCAAATTTAGAAAACCAACTAGTGCTTGCTTATGGGGAAAGGTGCCTTGGGGTGCTGCATAAAACCAGAGACGGAAATTAGCACAGATAACTTTCCATAAGCCAAATATGTAATAGACAAGACCTACTCCTTGCTCAACGAAATGGACCCAACACCACATATTCAACGCCTAGGAATATACCTGACTAGGAAGAATCTTAAAACCCATGGATATATATGTCTCCGTAAGAGAATCAAGTGTGTGTACAGCGGCGGAAATGCAGAAGTGAAAATCCGATAAATCCCATTATCAAAATAAATTTCGAAAACAAAACACAAAGACAGTGAAATAGAGAGCAATTCTTAACTAATTCACTCAGGGCATGTGATGCAACCGGGATTGACCACATCTACACCCAGAGCTGGTTGAGACATAAGGCTGGACACTTCAGGCTGATAGCATTGGTGAGTTTCGGTGAGCAAATGCAGACCCTTTGAAGTCATACTGCATGGTACCCATTCCATGGGTCCCAACTCTCCAGTTTCAAGGGATTCTTCCTCCAGCTAAAACATGCATGGGAAACCCAGAGTATCGTCCACCGTGTGATTGGGAAATGATTTAAAATGCATCTCAGTTTTCGTTTCCAGGTCCTCGGGTTCACCATTCCAGATGCTTTACTAACACTCTCCCCGCTTGGAGAGTCAGTGCCTTTAACCTCCTGTTTGGCACAGCTTGCAATTTCTGTGCAAGATGAACAGGAATAGGGAGAACCAATGAGAGACTAGCTGTAGGTGTCTGCACGGGCAAATGTAACGCTCATTGCCCACCAGGAAGAGGAATTAAACAAAGGCTCAGTGTGCCCTGCTGGAAACAGATTAGGGCCTGAAGCAATCCTGCGGTTTTGTGCCCAGCTCACAAGAAAGCGTGTTGAAGAAAGGAGCTCAGGGGCACTGTACTTCACAAACCTGCAGAGTTATAAATGACAGCTATCCTCCAAAAATATATTGAAGTAAGCCTGCGAAGGGGACTTGAAAGCGGGGCTGAATTTCAGGAAAACGATTGCAGGGGGTAGACTGGAATTGCCCTGAAAGCATAGGAAAAGAGGCACAACGTCGACAATGATGCACTTGGCCAAAAAGGGCGTATGCGTTTTTTCCTGAATATATTCAGGAAAAAACGCATACGCCCTTTTTGGCCAACCAAGCAAGCCTGTAAAGGAAATCTGCACTACAATGAAATCTCACTGCCCCCCCGGGCAAAAGGGCCATCTGAAAAAAGTGTAAAATCCAGAAAGGTAGGACAGGATATGGAGAACAGGGAGCCTTGTTATGCTGATTGGCAGGATGTAAATTGCCAGCAGACACCCTGGAGAAGTGTATGGTGTTTCCTGAAACACGTAAGAAACAAAGCAACACAGCCTATGGCACTTCCACTTATGGTCCTATAGCTTACGGAAATTAAAATCAAAAACAGACAGCCACCCCAATATTTGGGACGGCTGTGTTCACAAGAAGCTCGTCTACAGTATCAGGTAAATATCCCAGAAAGCAAAAAATGGATAAAGAAGTTGTGGCACGTACGTGCAATGCAATATCACTCAGCAATGAAATCTGTGTCATCAGGCCCGTAGCGGCATAGTAAGTGGATGCAGGTACGGTGATTCTACGTGAACTACGTCACACAGAAAAAGAAACATCATAAGATATCACTAATACACGGAATGTAAACTTGACTACACATGAACTGAATTACAAAAAAGAACAGGGTCTCAAATTTAGAAAACCAACTAGTGCTTGCTTATGGGGAAAGGTGCGTTGGGGTGCTGCATAAAACCAGAGACTGAAATTAGCACAGATAACATTCCATAAGCCAAATATGTAATAGACAAGACCTACTCCTTGCTCAACAAAATGGACTCAACACCACATATTCAACGCCTAGGAATATACCTGACTAGGAAGAATCTTAAAACCCATGGATATATATGTCTCCGTAAGAGAATCAAGCGTGTGTACAGCGGCGGAAATGCAGCAGTGAAAATCCGATAAATCCCATTATCAAAATAAATTTCGAAAACAAAACACAAAGACAGTGAAATAGAGAGCAATTCTTAAATAATTCACTCAGGTCATGTGATGCAACCGGGATTGACCACATCTACACCCAGAGCTGGTTGAGACATAAAGCTGGACACTTCAGGCTGATAGCACTGGTGAGTTTCGGTGAGCAAATGCAGACCCTTTGAAGTCATACTGCATGGTACCCATTCCATGGGTCCCAACTCTCCAGGTTCAAGGCATTCTTCCTCCAGCTAAAACATGCATGGGAAACCCAGAGTATTGTCCACCGTGTGATTGGGAAACGATTTAAAATGCATCTCAGTTTTCGTATCCTGGTCCTCGGGTTCACCATTCCAGATGCTTTACTAACACTCTCCCCGCTTGGAGAGTCAGTGCCTTTAACCTCCTGTTTGGCACAGCTTGCCATTTCTGTGCAAGATGAACAGTAATAGGGAGAACCAATGAGAGACTAGCTGTAGGTGTCTGCACGGGCAAATGTAACGCTCATTGCCCACCAGGAAGAGGAATTAAACAAAGGCTCAGTGTGCCCTGCTGGAAACAGATTAGGGCCTGAAGCAATCCTGCGGTTTTGTGCCCAGCTCACAAGAAAGCGAGTTGAAGAAAGGAGCTCAGGGGCACTGTACTTCACAAACCTGCAGAGTTATAAATGACAGCTATCCTCCAAAAATATATTGAAGTAAGCCTGCGAAGGGGACTTGAAAGCGGGGCTGAATTTCAGGAAAACGATTGCAGGGGGTAGACTGGAATTGCCCTGAAAGCATAGGAAAAGAGGCACAACGTCGACAATGATGCACTTGGCCAAAAAGGACGTATGCGTTTTTTCCTGAATATATTCAGGAAAAAACGCATACGCCCTTTTTGGCCAACCAAGCAAGCCTGTAAAGGAAATCTGCACTACAATGAAATCTCACTGCCCTCCCGGGCAAAAGGGCCATCTGAAAAAAGTGTAAAATCCAGAAAGGTAGGACAGGATATGGAGAACAGGGAGCCTTGTTATGCTGATTGGCAGGATGTAAATTGCCAGCAGCCACCCTGGAGAAGTGTATGGTGTTTCCTGAAACACGTAAGAAACAAAGCAACACAGCCTATGGCACTTCCACTTATGGTCCTATAGCTTACGGAAATTAAAATCAAAAACAGACAGCCACCCCAATATTTGGGACGGCTGTGTTCACAAGAAGCTCGTCTACAGTATCAGGTAAATATCCCAGAAAGCAAAAAATGGATAAAGAAGTTGTGGCACGTACGTGCAATGCAATATCACTCAGCAATGAAATCTGTGTCATCAGGCCCGTAGCGGCATAGTAAGTGGATGCAGGTACGGTGATTCTACGTGAACTACGTCACACAGAAAAAGAAACATCATAAGATATCACTAATACACGGAATGTAAACTTGACTACACATGAACTGAATTACAAAACAGAACAGGGTCTCAAATTTAGAAAACCAACTAGTGCTTGCTTATGGGGAAAGGTGCCTTGGGGTGCTGCATAAAACCAGAGACGGAAATTAGCACAGATAACATTCCATAAGCCAAATATGTAATAGACAAGACCTACTCCTTGCTCAACGAAATGGACTCAACACCACATATTCAACGCCTAGGAATATACCTGACTAGGAAGAATCTTAAAACCCATGGATATATATGTCTCCGTAAGAGAATCAAGCCTGTGTACAGCAGCGGAAATGCAGCAGTGAAAATCCGATAAATCCCATTATCAAAATAAATTTCGAAAACAAAACACAAAGACAGTGAAATAGAGAGCAATTCTTAAATAATTCACTCAGGTCATGTGATGCAACCGGAATTGACCACATCTACACCCAGAGCTGGTTGAGACATAAGGCTGGACACTTCAGGCTGATAGCACTGGTGAGTTTCGGTGAGCAAATGCAGACCCTTTGAAGTCATACTGTATGGTACCCATTCCATGGGTCCCAACTCTCCAGGTTCAAGGCATTCTTCCTCCAGCTAAAACATGCATGGGAAACCCAGAGTATCGTCCACCGTGTGATTGGGAAACGATTTAAAATGCATCTCAGTTTTCGTATCCTGGTCCTCGGGTTCACCATTCCAGATGCTTTACTAACACTCTCCCCGTTTGGAGAGTCAGTGCCTTTAACCTCCTGTTTGGCACAGCTTGCCATTTCTGTGCAAGATGAACAGGAATAGGGAGAACCAATGAGAGACTAGCTGTAGGTGTCTGCACGGGCAAATGTAACGCTCATTGCCCACCAGGAAGAGGAATTAAACAAAGGCTCAGTGTGCCCTGCTGGAAACAGATTAGGGCCTGAAGCAATCCTGCGGTTTTGTGCCCAGCTCACAAGAAAGCGAGTTGAAGAAAGGAGCTCAGGGGCACTGTACTTCACAAACCTGCAGAGTTATAAATGACAGCTATCCTCCAAAAATATATTGAAGTAAGCCTGCGAAGGGGACTTGAAAGCGGGGCAGAATTTCAGGAAAACGATTGCAGGGGGTAGACTGGAATTGCCCTGAAAGCATAGGAAAAGAGGCACAACGTCGACAATGATGCACTTGGCCAAAAAGGGCGTATGCGTTTTTTCCTGAATATATTCAGGAAAAAACGCATACGCCCTTTTTGGCCAACCAAGCAAGCCTGTAAAGGAAATCTGCACTACAATGAAATCTCACTGCCCCCCCCCCCCGGGCAAAAGGGCCATCTGAAAAAAGTGTAAAATCCAGAAAGGTAGGACAGGATATGGAGAACAGGGAGCCTTGTTATGCTGATTGGCAGGATGTAAATTGCCAGCAGCCACCCTGGAGAAGTGTATGGTGTTTCCTGAAACACGTAAGAAACAAAGCAACACAGCCTATGGCAATTCCACTTATGGTCCTATAGCTTACGGAAATTAAAATCAAAAACAGACAGCCACCCCAATATTTGGGACGGCTGTGTTCACAAGAAGCTCGTCTACAGTATCAGGTAAATATCCCAGAAAGCAAAAAATGGATAAAGAAGTTGTGGCACGTACGTACAATGCAATATCACTCAGCAATGAAATCTGTGTCATCAGGCCCGTAGCGGCATAGTGAGTGGATGCAGGTACGGTGATTCTACGTGAACTACGTCACACAGAAAAAGAAACATCATAAGATATCACTAATACACGGAATGTAAACTTGACTACACATGAACTGAATTACAAAAAAGAACAGGGTCTCAAATTTAGAAAACCAACTAGTGCTTGCTTATGGGGAAAGGTGCGTTGGGGTGCTGCATAAAACCAGAGACTGAAATTAGCACAGATAACATTCCATAAGCCAAATATGTAATAGACAAGACCTACTCCTTGCTCAACGAAATGGACTAAACACCACATATTCAACGCCTAGGAATATACCTGACTAGGAAGAATCTTAAAACCCATGGATATATATGTCTCCGTAAGAGAATCAAGCATGTGTACAGCGGCCGAAACGCAGCAGTGAAAATCCGATGAATCCCATTATCAAAATAAATTTCGAAAACAAAACACAAAGACAGTGAAATAGAGAGCAATTCTTAAATAATTCACTCAGGGCATGTGATGCAACCGGGATTGACCACATCTACACCCAGAGCTGGTTGAGACATAAGGCTGGACACTTCTGGCTGATAGCACTGGTGAGTTTCGGTGAGCAAATGCAGACCCTTTGAAGTCATACTGCATGGTACCCATTCCATGGGTCCCAACTCTCCAGGTTCAAGGCATTCTTCCTCCAGCTAAAACATGCATGGGAAACCCAGAGTATCGTCCACCGTGTGATTGGGAAACGATTTAAAATGCATCTCAGTTTTCGTATCCTGGTCCTCGGGTTCACCATTCCAGATGCTTTACTAACACTCTCCCCGCTTGGAGAGTCAGTGCCTTTAACCTCCTGTTTGGCACAGCTTGCCATTTCTGTGCAAGATGAACAGGAATAGGGAGAACAAATGAGAGACTAGCTGTAGGTGTCTGCACGGGCAAATGTAACGCTCATTGCCCACCAGGAAGAGGAATTAAACAAAGGCTCAGTGTGCCCTGCTGGAAACAGATTAGGGCCTGAAGCAATCCTGCGGTTTTGTGCCCAGCTCACAAGAAAGCGAGTTGAAGAAAGGAGCTCAGGGGCACTGTACTTCACAAACCTGCAGAGTTATAAATGACAGCTATCCTCCAAAAATATATTGAAGTAAGCCTGTGAAGGGGACTTGAAAGCGGGGCTGAATTTCAGGAAAACGATTGCAGGGGGTAGACTGGAATTGCCCTGAAAGCATAGGAAAAGAGGCAGAACGTCGACAATGATGCACTTGGCCAAAAAGGGCGTATGCGTTTTTTCCTGAATATATTTAGGAAAAAACGCATACGCCCTTTTTGGCCAACCAAGCAAGCCTGTAAAGGAAATCTGCACTACAATGAAATCTCACTGCCCCCCCGGGCAAAAGGGCCATCTGAAAAAAGTGTAAAATCCAGAAAGGTAGGACAGGATATGGAGAACAGGGAGCCTTGTTATGCTGATTGGCAGGATGTAAATTGCCAGCAGCCACCCTGGAGAAGTGTATGGTGTTTCCTGAAACACGTAAGAAACAAAGCAACACAGCCTATGGCACTTCCACTTATGGTCCTATAGCTTACGGAAATTAAAATCAAAAACAGACAGCCACCCCAATATTTGGGACGGCTGTGTTCCCAAGAAGCTCGTCTACAGTATCAGGTAAATATCCCAGAAAGCAAAAAATGGATAAAGAAGTTGTGGCACGTACGTACAATGCAATATCACTCAGCAATGAAATCTGTGTCATCAGGCCCGTAGCGGCATAGTGAGTGGATGCAGGTACGGTGATTCTACGTGAAGTACGTCACACAGAAAAAGAAACATCATAAGATATCACTAATACACGGAATGTAAACTTGACTACACATGAACTGAATTACAAAAAAGAACAGGGTCTCAAATTTAGAAAACCAACTAGTGCTTGCTTATGGGGAAAGGTGCCTTGGGGTGCTGCATAAAACCAGAGACTGAAATTAGCACAGATAACTTTCCATAAGCCAAATATGTAATAGACAAGACCTACTCCTTGCTCAACGAAATGGACCCAACACCACATATTCAACGCCTAGGAATATACCTGACTAGGAAGAATCTTAAAACCCATGGATATATATGTCTCCGTAAGAGAATCAAGCGTGTGTACAGCGGCCGAAACGCAGCAGTGAAAATCCGATAAATCCCATTATCAAAATAAATTTCGAAAACAAAACACAAAGACAGTGAAATAGAGAGCAATTCTTAAATAATTCACTCAGGGCATGTGATGCAACCGGGATTGACCACATCTACACCCAGAGCTGGTTGACACATAAGGCTGGACACTTCTGGCTGCTAGCACTGGTGAGTTTCGGTGAGCAAATGCAGACCCTTTGAAGTCATACTGCATGGTACCCATTCCATGGGTCCCAACTCTCCAGGTTCAAGGCATTCTTCCTCCAGCTAAAACATGCATGGGAAACCCAGAGTATCGTCCACCGTGTGATTGGGAAACGATTTAAAATGCATCTCAGTTTTCGTATCCTGGTCCTCGGGTTCACCATTCCAGATGCTTTACTAACACTCTCCCCGCTTGGAGAGTCAGTGCCTTTAACCTCCTGTTTGGCACAGCTTGCCATTTCTGTGCAAGATGAACAGGAATAGGGAGAACCAATGAGAGACTAGCTGTAGGTGTCTGCACGGGCAAATGTAATGCTCATTGCCCACCAGGAAGAGGAATTAAACAAAGGCTCAGTGTGCCCTGCTGGAAACAGATTAGGGCCTGAAGCAATCCTGCGGTTTTGTGCCCAGCTCACAAGAAAGCGAGTTGAAGAAAGGAGCTCAGGGGCACTGTACTTCACAAACCTGCAGAGTTATAAATGACAGCTATCCTCCAAAAATATATTGAAGTAAGCCTGCGAAGGGGACTTGAAAGCGGGGCTGAATTTCAGGAAAACGATTGCAGGGGGTAGACTGGAATTGCCCTGAAAGCATAGGAAAAGAGGCACAACGTCGACAATGATGCACTTGGCCAAAAAGGGCGTATGCGTTTTTTCCTGAATATATTCAGGAAAAAACGCATACGCCCTTTTTGGCCAACCAAGCAAGCCTGAAAAGGAAATCTGCACTACAATGAAATCTCACTGCCTCCCCGGGCAAAAGGGCCATCTGAAAAAAGTGTAAAATCCAGAAAGGTAGGACAGGATATGGAGAACAGGGAGCCTTGTTATGCTGATTGGCAGGATGTAAATTGCCAGCAGCCACCCTGGAGAAGTGTATGGTGTTTCCTGAAACACGTAAGAAACAAAGCAACACAGCCTATGGCACTTCCACTTATGGTCCTATAGCTTACGGAAATTAAAATCAAAAACAGACAGCCACCCCAATATTTGGGACGGCTGTGTTCACAAGAAGCTCGTCTACAGTATCAGGTAAATATCCCAGAAAGCAAAAAATGGATAAAGAAGTTGTGGCACGTACGTACAATGCAATATCACTCAGCAATGAAATCTGTGTCATCAGGCCCGTAGCGGCATAGTGAGTGGATGCAGGTACGGTGATTCTACGTGAACTACGTCACACAGAAAAAGAAACATCATAAGATATCACTAATACACGGAATGTAAACTTGACTACACATGAACTGAATTACAAAAAAGAACAGGGTCTCAAATTTAGAAAACCAACTAGTGCTTGCTTATGGGGAAAGGTGCCTTGGGGTGCTGCATAAAACCAGAGACTGAAATTAGCACAGATAACTTTCCATAAGCCAAATATGTAATAGACAAGACCTACTCCTTGCTCAATGAAATGGACCCAACACCACATATTCAACGCCTAGGAATATACCTGACTAGGAAGAATCTTAAAACCCATGGATATATATGTCTCCGTAAGAGAATCAAGCGTGTGTACAGCGGCAGAAACGCAGCAGTGAAAATCCGATAAATCCCATTATCAAAATAAATTTCGAAAACAAAACACAAAGACAGTGAAATAGAGAGCAATTCTTAACTAATTCACTCAGGGCATGTGAGGCAACCGGGATTGACCACATCTACACCCAGAGCTGGTTGAGACATAAGGCTGGACACTTCAGGCTGATAGCATTGGTGAGTTTCGGTGAGCAAATGCAGACCCTTTGAAGTCATACTGCATGGTACCCATTCCATGGGTCCCAACTCTCCAGGTTCAAGGGATTCTTCCTCCAGCTAAAACATGCATGGGAAACCCAGAGTATCGTCCACCGTGTGATTGGGAAATGATTTAAAATGCATCTCAGTTTTCGTTTCCTGGTCCTCGGGTTCACCATTCCAGATGCTTTACTAACACTCTCCCCGCTTGGAGAGTCAGTGCCTTTAACCTCCTGTTTCGCACAGCTTGCAATTTCTGTGCAAGATGAACAGGAATAGGGAGAACCAATGAGAGACTAGCTGTAGGTGTCTGCACGGGCAAATGTAACGCTCATTGCCCACCAGGAAGAGGAATTAAACAAAGGCTCAGTGTGCCCTGCTGGAAACAGATTAGGGCCTGAAGCAATCCTGCGGTTTTGTGCCCAGCTCACAAGAAAGCGAGTTGAAGAAAGGAGCTCAGGGGCACTGTACTTCACAAACCTGCAGAGTTATAAATGACAGCTATCCTCCAAAAATATATTGAAGTAAGCCTGTGAAGGGGACTTGAAAGCGGGGCTGAATTTCAGGAAAACGATTGCAGGGGGTAGACTGGAATTGCCCTGAAAGCATAGGAAAAGAGGCACAACGTCGACAATGATGCACTTGGCCAAAAAGGGCGTATGCGTTTTTTCCTGAATATATTCAGGAAAAAACGCATACGCCCTTTTTGGCCAACAAAGCAAGCCTGTAAAGGAAATCTGCACTACAATGAAATCTCACTGCCCCCCCCCCCCGGGCAAAAGGGCCATCTGAAAAAAGTGTAAAATCCAGAAAGGTAGGACAGGATATGGAGAACAGGGAGCCTTGTTATGCTGATTGGCAGGATGTAAATTGCCAGCAGCCACCCTGGAGAAGTGTATGGTGTTTCCTGAAACACGTAAGAAACAAAGCAACACAGCCTATGGCACTTCCACTTATGGTCCTATAGCTTACGGAAATTAAAATCAAAAACAGACAGCCACCCCAATATTTGGGACGGCTGTGTTCACAAGAAGCTCGTCTACAGTATCAGGTAAATATCCCAGAAAGCAAAAAATGGATAAAGAAGTTGTGGCACGTACGTGCAATGCAATATCACTCAGCAATGAAATCTGTGTCATCAGGCCCGTAGCGGCATAGTAAGTGGATGCAGGTACGGTGATTCTACGTGAACTACGTCACACAGAAAAAGAAACATCATAAGATATCACTAATACACGGAATGTAAACTTGACTACACATGAACTGAATTACAAAACAGAACAGGGTCTCAAATTTAGAAAACCAACTAGTGCTTGCTTATGGGGAAAGGTGCGTTGGGGTGCTGCATAAAACCAGAGACTGAAATTAGCACAGATAACATTCCATAAGCCAAATATGTAATAGACAAGACCTACTCCTTGCTCAACGAAATGGACTCAACACCACATATTCAACGCCTAGGAATATACCTGACTAGGAAGAATCTTAAAACCCATGGATATATATGTCTCCGTAAGAGAATGAAGCGTGTGTACAGCGGCGGAAATGCAGCAGTGAAAATCCGATAAATCCCATTATCAAAATAAATTTCGAAAACAAAACACAAAGACAGTGAAATAGAGAGCAATTCTTAACTAATTCACTCAGGGCATGTGATGCAACCGGGATTGACCACATCTACACCCAGAGCTGGTTGAGACATAAGGCTGGACACTTCAGGCTGATAGCACTGGTGAGTTTCGGTGAGCAAATGCAGACCCTTTGAAGTCATACTGCATGGTACCCATTCCATGGGTCCCAACTCTCCAGGTTCAAGGGATTCTTCCTCCAGCTAAAACATGCATGGGAAACCCAGAGTATCGTCCACCGTGTGATTGG